>NC_057810.1:218115931-218409352 GCF_018294505.1 Triticum aestivum | reverse complement strand
TAAAGCCCTTTATGTGGTGTCGCTCAGACGCCCGACTATGGTATTTCTTTTAAAGCCCTTTCTGTGATGTCGCCCCGACGTCTGACTGTGGCATTTCTTTTAAAGCCCTTTATGTGGTGTCGCTAAGACGCCCGACTGTGGTATTTCTTTTAAAGCCCTTTCTGTGATGTCGCCCCGACGTCCGACTGTGGCATTTCTTTTAAAGCCCTTTATGTGGTGTCGCTAAGACGCCCGACTGTGGCATCATTTCCTTATATTTATTTGTTCACTTTTCGAGGCGTCGCTTCAGACACCCGATCGGTCTTCATTTATGTTTTGTGGGATTTCAGGCGGACTACCGCCGTTTCCCTTTTACTTACCTCGTTATGCTAATTTTTGAATGTACATTGGTGAATTAATCATGACGCATTCATGCATGCATTTGTTATATCTTACGTCCGAACTGTCTTGCGAGTACTTTCAAAGTACCCACTGGCTTGTTGATTTGGCCAGATGCTGACGAAGGCCATCTCATGGATGAAGAATTTGATAGCGAGTCCAACGCCTAGAGGAGTCCCAGTCAGTCTCGTACGACCCTGGATTTGGTCACTGTATTATATCCGCTTCCGCTACCAAATAAATTCATCGAGCCTCACCTCGACGCTCGATGAGATGACAGTTTTAGAGACTTGTATCTCTCTCCCCGCTGTGTTTTTCCACCACCGCCCTATCCTCGAGTCAGTAGTATGCCTCCACACCACTGTGTCATGTCCGCCATTATGTATATTTATTGGCGTGCTTGTAATAATTTGGTTGAGCAACCGTAGTTCGACCCTGTAATATATTTTATGCTACTGGCTTATTGTATCAAGAATTTGTCTACCAGTGAGGAGGATTTCTCTCATACTGGACTCAAAAGATTGGTTTCTCAATAAATATTTTTATTGGAAAACCGGTCGTGACAAGCTTGGTACCAGAGCCAGGCTGACTGTAGGAAGCCACTAGGTGCGATCGCTAATTGGTTATTAGCTTGATTGAGCCTTTTCATATTTTCTTGATTGTAGTCATTTTCTGTCAGTCAGCATAAATTCATGATCTGACCATGCAGAATTTTTGCCTACTTTTGTAGATGGCCGACAATAGCTGCGAGTCTCAGACCTTCGCCAACGTGCCCGATGGGTTCGTCAAGCTTCTTTCCTTCATCGTTCAGGTCGCGATGGGGCCATCTGTGCGCCCAGTCTTCACACTCTGCCAGCACCGAGTCAACGACAGTCTGACCATGCACCAGGCCGCGGTGCAGTTCAAGGGAGGGCGTGGTGAGTTACGCCGCTTCCGGTTCTTGGGAAGAGCCATGCCTACGGAGAGGCATGCTATGCAGATGGCAGCCCGCGAGGCGATAGCTCGTCTCAGGGATGTCCTCCCCGTGATGAAGACTCGTCGTTACCGTTATCTTCCATGCCATGTGCCTTACACCTGTCACTATGCATTCTCCTGCCCCAGAGGAGAACGAGACGAGGCTTTTGAGATGCTCATTGAGTATCTTCGGGCCCTGGAGGCAGCCTTCGACAACCTGGTGGACGACTTCGTGGCTGCCCGCATGGACTCAGTTCATGGCTATGCTACCAACAGGAGGGAGCTCCTACCCACCGCACCGCCACTGACTTTGGTCTCGTCCTCAGCATCTTATACGCCTACTCGTCGCCTACCTTCTACCGAAGAATTCAACCAAGTCATTGCGCCCACTCCAGCACGCACTGCACCACCCTTCGCGCCCACTCCTGTTCGTGTTGTTCCGCCCCTGGCACCCGCTCCGTCCACTCTGCGCAACACTACACGTATGGAGCCTATTAGCGAGGAGGAAGTCGAGTCCCCAACCTCGCTACGCCTCGCCCTCGGCAGGGCAAAGGAGGTCATCAACATCTCCGCCTGAGTACGCTTAGCCTCCATGTAATGTACCGCTTTGTATGATATGTTTATATGTACATAGGTTGTGAGAAGTAGCCTGTTTGCGCATCATGTAGGATCTGGAGAAGTGCACTAGCCTAAATAACATGTCAGGATTATGTACGCATATCCTGAGTGATGTATTGTATAATTACCGCCCGCGTGTAAGATATGTAATGAGCAGTCCTTCTCCGTGCACAAGTCGATTTGTTTTTCTTAAGTAAGCTTGGTTATTTAATTTTATTTGCCAGCTTTATGCATTTATGGATTTGTTTTTGCGACTCTTTCCGCTTTTCTTATGGGTTTTACAAATATATCCCCAGAGTGAAAAATGTCTCGTCCTTGGACTCGCTCCATGCCAACTCCACCAGAGGAAAATTATGATACACAACCCAGCAACGAGTTCACTCAGGGACAGTCAAGCCAACAGGGCAGTGAATTGGCACTTTCACAAATGTGCTGCCTTTATGAGCAGAGTCAGCAACAACATCGGGAAATGATGAACCAAGTCATCAACATGGGAAATCACCATGGACAGTATCAGCAGCATTCCAAGTTATCTGAGCTACAGAAGACACGTCCACAAACATTTTCTCATACTGACAAGCCTCTTGAAGCCGAGGATTGGCTTCGAGATATGGAGAGAAAATTAATTATTGCAAAATGTTCAGATCTTGAGAAAGTACTATATGCTCCACACTATCTCACAGGAGCAGCTGCATCATGGTGGGAGAATTTTCTGCACATGCACCCCAACGAAAATGATATAACCTGGGATGATTTCAAGGAAGGTTTCCGTGGTGCACACATTCCCAAGAGTATTATGAAAATTAAGAAGAGAGAGTTCGATGACCTCAAACAAAGGAACATGACAGTGTCAGAATACAACGGTCAATTTACTCTATTGTCCCGCTATGCCAATGAAGAACGTATGACTGAAAGCAAGAAGATGGAGAAATTCCTTGACGGTCTGGCGCCCGCGCTTAAATGCCAACTGGTAGTTAACACTTTTCCAGATTTTAAGACACTAGTGGACAAAGCTATTACTCTGGAAAATGAGAGACGTAGCTTGGAGGATTTACGTAAGCGAAAAAGAGACCAGACTACTCTTGCACGCAACCACCGAAGCAGGACAGATTTTCAGAAAGGTGGGACACACAAACCTACAACAAACATCTCTCGCCCAACCAAGAATTTCCATGCAAGGGACAAAGAGTTCACATATCGCCCAGGAGTTACTTGCTACGCTTGTGGAGAAGAAGGGCACTACGCCAAACAGTGCCCCAAGCCAAGGAACTCGACCCCGAAGCCAAACAATGGTGGAAATAATTCAGCGCCCAAGCGCAACAATTTCAACCCCAACAACAACCACAGGAAGGGTCATCTAAACCACGTGACCAAAGAAGAAGCACAAAATGCTCCGGATATCGTACTCGGTACGTTTCCTGTCAACACAATACCTGCAACGGTTTTGTTTGATTCTGAAGCTTCTCACTCATTCATTTCGAAAAGTTTTGCTTTGCAAAATAATTTTTCGATGTTTCCCTTGGAAAAATCCATGATCATCAAGTCCCCTGGGATTCAGCAAGTTACTCAGAGTTACTGTCAGAATGTGGTCATTGAGTTCGAAGGATTGAAATTTTTCGCCAATCTTATTGTGTTGGAAAATAAAGGACTGGATGTCATCCTAGGGATGGACTGGTTAACCACCAACAAAGGTTTTATTGACTGTTTCAACCGGACCGTAATTCTCACGCACCACCACGGGAAGACAATAAAAGTATCAGCCAAGGAAAGAAAAATACCCCGGCAGCCGAGATTGAATAAGGTGGATGTTTCTGAGTTAAGAAAGGTTCCAGTAGTATGTGAATTTCCAGACGTATTTCCCGAAGAACTACCAGGCATGCCACCAGAAGAAATAGAATTCAGCATTGAGCTAGCACCAGGAACCACCCCCATATACAAGAAACCATACAGAATGGCACCATCCGAGTTGATCGAGTTGAAGAAACAAATAAAGGAATTACTGGACAAGGGATACATTCGAGCCAGCTCCTCACCTTGGGGATCACCAATTTTATTTGCCAAAAAGAAGGATGGAACACTAAGATTGTGCATAGACTACCGAGCACTTAACATGGTCACAGTCAAGAACAAATACCCGATGCCACGAATAAATGATTTATTTGATCAGCTCGCTCAGGCCAAGGTATTCTCAAAGATTGACTTAAGGTCAGGATACCATCAATTAAAAGTGCGAACAGAAGATATCCCCAAAACAGCCTTCACCTCCAGATATGGACTATATGAGTTCACAGTTATGCCTTTTGGATTAACAAATGCCCCGGCATATTTTGTTCACCTCATGAACAAAGTATTTATGAAGTTTATGGACAAGTTCGTTGTGGTATTTATCGATGATATTCTGATATACTCCAAAACACCAGAAGAGCACGCGGAACATCTCAGGATTGTGCTAGGAGAACTCAGGAAACATCAATTGTATGCCAAGTTCAGCAAGTGCGAATTTTGGCTAAGACAAGTAGGCTTTCTAGGTCACGTGCTGACCCAAGACGGTATCGCAGTGGACCCGGAGAAAGTTAGGGCCATACTTGACTGGAAGGCACCAGCCAGCGTAACGGACATACGAAGTTTCTTGGGAATGGCAGGATACTACCGCAGATTTACTGAAGGATTCTCCACTCTAGCCAAGCCAATGACGCAGTTGCTCAAGAAGGACAAGAAATTTGAATGGACAGAAGCCTGCGAAAAAAGTTTCCAAGAGTTAAAACGGAAATTAACCACAGCATCGGTATTAATTGTGCCAGACATACACAAAAACTTTGAGGTGTATTGTGACGCATCCCGAAAAGGTCTCGGGTGCGTGTTGATGCAAGAAGGCAAGGTTGTCGCATACGCTTCACGACAACTCCGCAAGCATGAGGAAAATTATCCCACTCATGACTTAGAAATGGCAGCAGTCATTCATGCACTTAAGGAATGGAGGCATTTCTTACTTGGGAATCGATGTGAAATATACACGGACCATAAAAGTCTCAAATATATTTTCACACAGCTAGAACTAAACTTACGGCAACGACGCTGGTTGGAATTGGTAAAGGATTATGATGTCGGTATCCACTATCATCCAGGGAAAGCAAATGTAGTGGCCGATGCTCTTAGTCGAAACCCCAGCTCCGACGAAAACAGTCTGCAAAGTTTGAGACCTGAATTCCAACAAGAATTTGCCAAACTCAACTTGTTAATGATCGCGGGAGGCACCATATCAAACTTGGAAATAAAGCCCGACCTTGTGGAGAGAATTAAAGAAGCTCAGCCTGGTCACCCCAGCATTGAAGGAATTAAAAGAAAGGTGAGTATGGGCAAGGCCTCGGAATTTGTCATAGGCGATGATGGAATATTATGGTACGGGGACAGACTCTGCGTGCCAAACATAGAGGACCTCAGACAGCAAATCCTAGCTGAAGCACACACCACTCCATATTCAATCCACCCTGGAGGAACCAAAATGTATAAGGATATTCAGGAAAGATTTTGGTGGCACGGTATGAAGAGGGACATAGCCACATTCGTTGCATGTTGCGATTCTTGTCAACGCATAAAAGTTGAGCATCAAAAACCAGCCGGACTACTGCAACCAAACAAAATACCTGAGTGGAAATGGGATGAAATAGGGATGGATTTTATTGTCGGACTACCTCGGTCACGACACGGGAATGATGCCATATGGGTCATCACCGATAGATTAACCAAGGTGGCACATTTCATTCCAGTGAAGACAACCTACAACACTCAGAAGCTTGCCAGGATTTATCTCTCCCGTATAATTTGTCTGCATGGAGTATCGAAGACTATAATATCCGACAGAGGCACTCAATTCGTCTCGAGATTCTGGGATCATTTACAACAGGCTCTGGGAACTCAATTGGCCTTCAGCACAGCCTACCATCCCCAGACTGATGGACAGACTGAACACGTAAACCAAATTTTAGAAGACATGCTGAGAGCATGTGTCCTCACCTATGGAACCAGTTGGGAAGAAAGCCTGCCATATGCTGAGTTCGCATACAACAACAGTTACCAGGCCAGCCTGCAAATGGCACCTTTTGAAGCCCTATACGGACGGAGATGTCGTACCCCGCTAAATTGGTCAGAGACCGGAGACAGCCGTATCTTCGGCCCAGACGTGCTCAAAGAAGCCGAGGAAAAAGTCAAGCTAATCAGGGACCGACTCAAGACCGCTCAAAGCCGATAGAAGAGTTATTACAATCAGAAACATCGTGGGGTCAATTTTGAACCCGGTGAATTTGTGTACCTACGAGTATCACCTATGAGGGGACTGCAACGGTTTAAGATTAAAGGAAAGTTAGCACCAAGATTCATTGGACCATTCTGCATAGTGGCACGAAGAGGCACTGTAGCCTACCAGCTAGACTTACCCGAAGACTTGTCCGACATTCACGACGTGTTCCACGTCTCTCAATTAAGGAAGTGCGTAAGCAAACCAGAGAAACAAGTATTCCATGAGAACATTGACGTGCAGCCAGACCTCACTTATCGGGAACGCCTAGTAAAAATATTAGAGGAGTCTGAAAGGAGAACCCGACAGAAGACCATCAAATTTTTCAGAGTTCAGTGGAGCAACCACACCGAAAGCGAAGCAACTTGGGAAAGAGAGGATTTTCTTCGGACAGAACATCCATACTTATTTAAGGATCAGCTGGAATCTCGGGGACGAGATTTTTCCTAAGGGGGTAGGTGTTGTGACACTCCAAAAATTTTATTTGGTTTTCAGTATAAACTTTGTGGTTTTTGAAACGAGGCCATTTAAAATTTTCCCAGAAAAACCTTCCTCTTAGAAACTTCCTTTGCTTTGGCAAGGATTTTATTTTTCTTCAAACTATGGTGTTTGATCTTTTGAAACTTCTTCTCTGTTGGTTCCCTCTCAAATTATTTTGGGATTTAATTTTATATTCTTTAAAAAAAAAAGAAACTCTATGAAAATTTGGGATTTTCATATCTTGGAAACCACCCATGACTTTGTATTTTGCCCATGTGGTAAAACCCCTCCAAAACCTCCGCTCCTCCTTGTAATCAACCTAAGATCTCTGTCCCAACTAATCCAAGCAAGTTTTGGATTTTATTCTAATTTTCTTTCCCCTCAAATCATTTCTGCAAATTATTTGGAGCCTGAGAGATTTTCAAAGCAAGTACCCTTTTGCATTTGAGTTTTGACCTCAAACCAACTCTCCTGGATGGTCCTTTGTACCCACAACCCAGAACCATCTTGATCCACTCCTCCTCTTTTCAAATTTTTCAAATTTCAGTCTCTGCAAGTTTGGACCAGATTTGCCAAATTTGGTGAAATTCATATCTACACTTCTTCAAAAATTCCACCAAAATTCAGGCAGCCTACTGGAGCAATGAGTAGCCACTCCACCAAAAATCAGCTCAAGGAAAAATCCCCAGAGACCAAATTCATTCTGTCGAACACCTTGCTTGCGTTGTTGCTGTTCATTTTCAGGAATATTCAGATTCAGTGTCATTTTCGTTCGTCAGTTTCTATCACGCGTAGACAGTGCCCTTGGCACGTTCCTCGCTGCCTCTTCCTCCTGTCTGGAGCACCACACGTGCGCTTGGCGCCTTCCCGGCATCGGCGGCGCCCTGGCCCGCCTACGCCGGCGTGTCTTGCCGCGGCCGAACCACCGTAGCGGCCGACAGAGACCAGAACGGCGGCTCAACGCCGTTCGGCGCCGCCCAATCCTCCTGGTAGCTCCGCGTGGCCTCATGCACGCCAACACACCCCGTTGCACCGTCGCCGTGGCCCGGCAGGCACTGGGCACGCTCTCTGCCGCCGACGGGCCCGCGCCGCCCCGTTCCGTCAAGCTCCCCCTAAACAACCGAATCCCGCTGAGGTTAGCGTCTGAATAGAACCAGTAAACCTCCACGATGATGCCCAACTCCCTAATCTCCCCCGACCAAGCACTGCGCCGCCGTAACCTTCACCGGAGATCCCCGTTCACGGCCACCGCCTCGGATCGCCAATAAAAAGGACCCCGAGCTCGCTCACGACCCCCACACCCTCACTGCACCTCTCCAAGACCCTGCCAAGCCACCAGGAGGACCTCGAGGAGGTCTCCTCCCCCGACTCCGGCCGCCCCGTTCCACCTCGGCCTCCACCTCGATTCGCTCCGGTGAGGCCATCGCCGGCGCCCAAACCCCGTCAGTTACCCCCTCTAGCTACCAGAAGTCTAACCCCCTCCTTAATTTGGCCTTCGCAGCTCCATCCGATGAGACCCTCGACCACCCGAACCGCCGTCCGCCGGAGCAAGGCTCGTCGTCGACGTGGTGCTCGCCGACCGCCACCACCACCACCAACCGACGCGGAAGGGCGCCCTGAACACGGAGGTACCCTCCGATCTTCCTGCCTCGCCATGGATCGCCGCGAGCGACCACCGCGGCTCTCGGGCGCCGACGAGCTTCGTCCCCCGTTTGAAAGTTTAAACCTGACGAGTGGGACCCGCCCATCAGCCTCTCAGATCCTTTTAAACAAATCATTTTCTAAAAACGCCTTTGGGCAAAATACGCTTTCCCCTCTGGGCTGGCGTATTCAAGACTGGAACGTTTTCTGTTTTTATAAGCTAGCCCCTGGAAATCTTCTGTTTCATTACAGATGAGTCCCTGGACAAAAACCTTTATAACTTTTAAACAGAAAAGTATTTTTGATTGATTCTTTTTCTGTCCTCTTTAAAATTTTGTCTAGTTTTTTATCAGATTTATTTGAAAAATATTTGGAATACTTTTTGTGCACCTCTTGGTATTTACGATAGCGCATATATTTTCTTTATACCGTAGATATCGAAGGAGGTGACGGAGCCGCGAACTTCACCGAGCTAGGCTCCGACTACTCCGAATCAGGCAAGCATGTTTGAACTTTTGATATGATGATTGTTTTGGCATGTTTGCATTAAGTAGTTTATGGCATGTTGATGAACATACCGATGAATGTCCTGTTACCTGAGACGATGAGGCAAGTGAGTTTCGAAAATCCATGAGTGGATGGATGTGAGTATGCATGGCCATGTGTTGGCATGAGGATGGGTAAGATGGCAGTGTTGTAGCATGCCAGGCTTATGCCAGACTATGTGACTTCAATGTCAACTTGTATCATTCCAGTTCCTTCCATTCTTCCTTCCTTGTACTACCACATGTTTTCCGCAAGGAATATGGCTTAGTAAGTTGTAAACCGCTTTCCTGGTACACACCAAAAAGGAGAGGCCGTGATGATGGTTCTATGGCCCCGGATTAAAGCCAGTCATCCGGTCAGGGGGCATGGGTGTTTCCGGTTGGGACCGAGAGGGGGCACCCCTTAGAGCGCGCGTATATAAATTTGATCCCATGCTATTCGAGATTGTGATCTCCCCGTCTCAAAAGTTTTTCTTGGACGATGTCTAGGGTGATTCCTAGCATCGAGAGGTAGGATGGGTGTGTACTGGTTAGCTGTGTTTTCTTCCGAAATACCGTAAATAGAACTAGTCCTTCGTGACTACGGAAATCCGTTGGCTGTGGGAAAAATTTTGTACAAACTCTGCAGAGTCATATATTCCTTCGAATCATCTATTCCATGTCCAAGTTCGATATTAACTTATCTTGACCAAATGTCAGTTTTGATGATAGAGACTCCGGTGAACCGCATGAGTGCTAAGTCCGGTTAAATGATTATTCCTGTGGATGGACTAACCCGTTTATTCTCATGAATTGAATATTTATTATGAGCATTATTTCCTTGTGAATAAAAGCCCTTTATGTGGTGTCGCTAAGACGCCCGACTGTGGCATCTCTTTTAAAGCCCTTTCTGTGATGTCGCCCCGACGTCCGACTGTGGCATTCCTTTTAAAGCCCTTTATGTGGTGTCGCTAAGACGCCCGACTGTGGTATTTCTTTTAAAGCCCTTTCTGTGATGTCGCCCCGACGTCCGACTGTGGCATTTCTTTTAAAACCCTTTATGTGGTGTCGCTAAGACGCCCGACTGTGGTATTTCTTTTAAAGCCCTTTCTGTGATGTCGCCCCGACGTCCGACTGCGGCATTTCTTTTAAAGCCCTTTATGTGGTGTCGCTAAGACGCCCGACTGTGGCATCATTTCCTTATATTTATTTGTTCACTTTTCAAGGCGTCGCTTCAGACACCCGATCGGTCTTCATTTATGTTTTGTGGGATTTCAGGCGGACTACCGCCGTTTCCCTTTTACTTACCTCGTTATGCTAATTTTTGAATGTACATTGGTGAATTAATCATGACGCATTCATGCATGCATTTGTTATATCTTACGTCCGAACTGTCTTGCGAGTACTTTCAAAGTACTCACTGGCTTGTTGATTTGGCAAGATGCTGACGAAGGCGATCTCATGGATGAAGAATTTGATAGCGAGTCCGACGCCTAGAGGAGTCCCAGTCAGTCTCGTACGACCCTGGATTTGGTCACTGTATTATATTCGCTTCCGCTACCAAATAAATTCATCGAGCCTCACCTCGAAGCTCGATGAGATGACAGTTTTAGAGACTTGTATCTCTCTCCCCGCTGTGTTTTTCCACCACCGCCCTATCCTCGAGTCAGTAGTATGCCTCCACACCACTGTGTCATGTCTGCCATTATGTATATTTATTGGCGTGCTTGTAATAATTTGGTTGAGCAACCGTAGTTCGACCCTGTAATATATTTTATGCTACTGGCTTATTGTATCAAGAATTTGTCTAGCAGTGAGGAGGATTTCTCTCATACTGGACTCAAAAGATTGGTTTCTCAATAAATATTTTTATTGGAAAACCGGTCGTGACAAGTCGTAGTCTAGCATGTCGGTTAGATCGTCGATAGTGGCTACAAAGTGGGTGGTGGGTGGGTTTTGAATTTCTTCATCTTCCGCATCCCAACCGTCTTGACCGTAGTTCGGCCAGGGCTCTCCTGATAACGAGAGATACTTTAGCGAATTCAGGATGTCGCCGAAAGGTGAGTGTTGAAAGATGTCCGCGGCGGCGAACTCCATGATCGGCGCCCAATCGGATTCGATTGGAGAGGGCGCGGGAGGTTCGGAGTCCGGCGAGGAGTCCGGCACCTCGGAGTCACGAGCTTCACAAGGGACAAGGTCAGTATTCGGCTCCATCGCCGTAGAGGTAGCAGCCCCCGAGGCGGTGTCTGGCCACCCATCCTCGATCTGGGCAGCTGGCTTCGAATTGAGGATCGGAGCAGACTCATGTGCGGTCTCCAGGGCACTGTCCGGTAGCAGAGCTAAATCATGCCCATCGTGACAGTGCGGCGCGCTCGGCTGTGGCTCGAATCCATCGAAGATCAAGTCTCCGCGGATGTCAGCCATGAAGTTTAGACTTCCAAATCTGACCTGACGGCCAGGAGCGTAGCTTTCAATCTGCTCCAGATGGCCAAGCGAATTGGCCCGCAGTGCAAAGCCACCGAATACGAAGATCTGTCCGAGGAGAAAAGTCTCACCCTGGACCGTGTCGTTATTGATGATTGAAGGATCCATCAAGCCTATCAGTGACGACACCGAGGAACTCTCAATGAAAGCACCAATGTCGGTGTCAAAACCGGCAGATCTCGGGTAGGGGGTCCTGAACTGTGCGTCTAGGCGGATGGTAACAGGAGACAAGGGACACGATGTTTTTACCCAGGTTTGGGCCCTCTTGATGGAGGTAAAACCCTACTCCTGCTTGATTGATATTGATGATATGGGTAGTACAAGAGTGGATCCACGAGATCAAGGAGGCTAAACCCTAGAAGCTAGCCTATGGTATGATTGTTGTTGTTGTTGTGTCCTACGGACTAAAACCCTCCGGTTTATATAGACACCGGAGAGGGCTAGGGTTACACAGAGTCGGTTACAATGGTAGGAGATCTACATATCCGTATCGCCAAGCTTGCCTTCCACGCCAAGGAAAGTCCCATCCGGACACGGGACGAAGTCTTCAATCTTGTCTCTTCATAGTCTTGGAGTCCGGCCGATGATGATAGTTCGGCTATCTGGACACCCCCTAGTCCAGGACTCCCTCACCTGCCGTTCGCACGTTGGCAGTTCGCTCCTACTCGTCCCTGCACGTCCTTTAATACTACGGCGGTTCGCTCCTAGTCGTCCCGTCCATTCACATTACGGTAGTTCCACTAATCCTAACCCTCCTCCCAAATCCATGGCGTACCAAATCTCCCCGATCGGCGGTGAGTACAAGGTCAGAACCATCACTAGCGATGAGTTCGACGTCATCTACACCCGTTCTTCCGCGACGGTGAAAGGATGCCTTTCTCGCTTCAGACGCATGTTCAAAGACTCAGATGATGAGTGGGTCGCTGGGCTAGATGTTGAGTACACCACAGTCCTGGGACGAGAGAAGGATCTAAAGGACGAAAAGAGGAAGAAGCCCGCCGTGATCCAGGTTTGCGTGCATGACTTATGCTTGGTCTACCACATATTCCATGCCGACGTTGAGTGCCAGGATTTTAAGGACTTCCTCGAGAGCAACCTAATAAAATTCGTTACTGTAGACTTTGGTAACGACAAAAAAGTCCTGCGTCGGATAGGCCTCGTTGTAGGCAACACCTCGACCTCCAAAAGAATCGGCTGGTGTCCTCTCGTCAGCCTTCAATGCTGACCCTGGCAGGAGCAATGGTTCATCCTTGGTACGGTAAACTGCAGAAACCTCCATACACGTTTCATCGTCATGCATGGCAGCGGAATGTACTAGATATAGACCACATCCACTACCCTGCAATGGATGGCTACCTTTGTTTCAATATCTACAAGGGTTGGATGAAGAGCAACAACCAAGTTGGCGGTTCAAGCAAAGAAGTATCGGCCAAGAGGAAGAGGGACAAGGACGAAGTCGAGGACGTGGACGAGGACTCCGAGTAAGGTGGCAGTGTCATTGCTCCTGATGGTTCTAATGCAATGTCTACCGGGATAGTTGCAAAGTTTAATTTCAGGTGTGCTTAATTTAATTTGAGGGGTGTGTTGTGCTGAGCCCCCAGCAGAACTATGTTATGTTTCTTCTTGTTACTTTAACTCTTGAGTACGTACATACTAGTATTTCTTACATTTCATCTGTTAGTTGGTATAGTACTACCACTCATTTCTTCACATTATATACGTACAATATATATATGGCCAACATCATATAGCCAGCAGTTTAGTTGTCAAAGAATTTCAGGGTGCTTAGTTTTGTCAAAGAATTCAAGGGTGCTTAGTTTTATTTGAGGGGTGGGTTGTGCTGGACACCATTATTGTGACTAGCCTTTTTAATAGTACTATATGCATAATTTGGTGACCAACGCTCTCTATATGTACCACCTTTTTTAATTTCAAGTTTTGCTCCATGGCGCAATTCATCGATACTACTGTTGTACAAAAGTATACATTTTTTAAAAGGCTAGAGGGCGGGGCAGTCTAGCTTGGTCGGTTTCATGAGAGGCGAGGGCCTTTGTGATTTCACGGCTCATTACTGCTGGAAGGCGGGGCCTTGTGATTTGACTGCTCGTATAAATGCGCCGACGACCTGATCGAGGAGGAGCAAAGAACCGTGCGGTATACTCAAGTTTTCCACTGGAGTAGTACTGCGACGGAGGAGCACGAAACACGGCAGCCCAGTGCCATATGGCGATAAAAAATGATCTAATTTGCTAGTCATCTCATTGTTAGCATTGTTCTATTCATTCCCTCAAAAAACAAAAACCATTGTTCTATTCATGCCTCAGAGAACGTGACACGTGCGGCGAAACACCCGAAGCAAAAGATGAAACACAGCAGCAAAAGAAGAAAGAAGATTATCACCCCAAATGATCTAATTCGCTGCGGAGTCGTAACTACTTCTTCATCGCCTCCACGACCTCCATCTCCTTGCACGTCTCCTCCGCCATCTTCTTCATTCTGTCCATGACGCGGGATTTCTTGACGCGAGCCTTCATCATCTGTTCCACGGCCACATTACGTACCTTGGCAGCAGCCGGCTGCTCGATGAGGAGCTTCGCCAACTCCTCCTTCTGTTCCATGACGAGGGCCTGCAGCATCTTCATCGAGGAACTACTATTCTCATGCAGCTTCTTCCAGCCGGCGTTCTTCTCCTTCAACAGGTCGATCTCGTGGCAGAGCTTCGCCTTGTCCTCCTGAAGTCGCAGGATTTTGCCGGTCGCCTTCTTCTCCGAGGCAATGCTCTTCTTCAGCAGCATCACCAAGCCGGCGGTCAACTCCCCCTGCTGATTGAGCTCAGCGGGCATGTCGTCGAGTCCTTCAGCAACTCCGTCAAGCCTTGGATGAACTCCTTCTGCTTATTGAGGTGCTTATTGAGCTGATTGGGCATGCCGTTGAGGGATAACGACTCCAGCTCCGCCGGCTCGGCATGTTCGCCTCCGCGGCTAGGGCACTCCTGGGAGCCATCGCCTACCCGTGAGAGATCTTTCGAGGTCTCTGCGTGGCGGCGAGCCCTCTCTTTTTTTCCGCAGCCTTGGTTGTCGCTCCCTTGTTACAAGTAGTTCTCTACCTAGAGCTCTGCTCATCGGCCATGGCAACAACGGACGAAGAAGAAGCACTTATGAGGAGGAAAGGTAGAGTAATTTTCGGTTAGGTAGTTCCCCTTTTTATAACCTAAGTACTAGCACTAGTACTAATACCTGCATAGTGGGGACACGTTCAGGTTTGGTACGTACTAGTAGGTGTGAGCAGGCTCTCGAATGTGATGGGAACAAGGTAAAGATTAATTGATGGTTTTGGTTTCGAGGCCCGAAACGGCTCCCGATGAGTTTAGCGGAACATAAATTTCAAGTACTACACTGCTCAAATGCATAAATATTATGTTACTGTCAAAAATTGGCACAAAATACGAAGGAGACCAATGGAAGTACTACTTAGCAACCCACGATTTAACTACTCGCATGCGTGCAGTGGAGTAATAATGTCTTTCTTCCGCCCTCACGTCCACTCAATTTGCATGCCCTGTATTAATTGACTATCAATGAAGTGAATAACTTTATACGCATCAAATTATCACATGGGGTGGATCTTGGTACAAAATTGCGTCCGCCCGTGTACCCGCATGTGCGTGCGTGGAGTGCGTGCACATCTTTGCTTCGTGCATGTACCGCCAGTATGGCTCAGGGAGGACGAGTACATTCTTCTGGAACCAGCAACACATCACTGTGATCAATCCACGCAAGGAGGTCGCGACAACGCCTCCACATGTGCCACATGGCTTCATGAACTGTAAGAGAGACACTGTGTAGCGTGCCATTGGTATTCTAATTTACGTGTTTTGCACATACTCGAAGTACTAGTAAGGTACACGTGCATTGCACGCATCAGATTTTGCAACCAAATTATGAATAAATACCACACTATAGCATGTAAGCTCTGAGTCATATATGCCTGATGTAGCCCTTCATTTAATTCTTATAGTTCATCTCATTCAAAATCAATTAGAGGGTGCTTGGATACGTTTTAGTCCCATGACTAAAAGTAGTGAGACTACAACATGCTAGCCTCATCCATGCTTGGATCCAAATACTAAGGAGACTAAAATCAAGTTAATGAGCATTTATTATCCTCCAAACCCTCCAATCCAGAACTCGCCCGTGTTAAAGGAGAGGAGTTAAATGAGGAGAGAGAGGACTAATCCACATTTTAGTAGGGGTGCCCCTAACTAAAAAAATTTAGTCTCAAGCCTAGTTTTAGACCCACTTTAGTCAGGGATGCTTGGAACTTTAGTCTCTTAAAGAGACTATTTTTAGTCAGACTAAAATAAGTCCCTTGGATCCAAGCACCCGCTTAGTTTTTATAAAAAAAGCTAAGAACACGGGAATAAGAAAAACATGGGATTATAGTGGAATGTCGTCTTGAATCCTATAAGATTGTACGAGTGTTTGATTGTGCATGGAAAAAACACAGAATTCTTTCAAAGAGGTTTGAGTGGATGGGATGTTTCCTATGAAATCTAGTGCAAATGAATAATATGGAAAAATTCATATGGTTTACAATCCTATGAATCAAACAACCAAGATAGGAAAAATTCCTAATGATTAGAATCCTCCAAAATTCCTTTGAGAATCCTTTGAATCAAAGAAGCTCTTAATCTATTTTATGATTCATGGAATTGTGCGTTGTAAAGCATAAAGTAAAAACAAATAATGGCAATTCAACTAGAAAAAAAGTTTGGGCAGTTATGATACGGAAGATTCTAGAACAAAGAGAACCACTGTTTTTTTGAGGTTTGTGCATTATGCTTAAGTTCAACCATGGAGTCTGCTAGATTGTACATGTGGCAAAATCCGGTGGGGGGCTAGAAGATGGTGCGAGGCCAAGTGGAGGGAGACTATGAAGGAATGCACAAGTGCGAGATCGATATTTAGAGAGAGGGGGCGAACACATGCGCTGTTGCAGGTAGTGGCGGAGCCATGCAAAATAAATGAGCTAGGGGGCCAAGCATTGCTAATCCTTTACGAGGAGGGTCAATTCATGAAATTAAACCTTTTTTAGCAGCAATTGTCTAATGATCACATTCATATTAGCCTCAATATATAGTGATGTTAGGGGGGCAGGGCCCTTACTGCCCCTGTCTTCGCCATTGTGCACGTGTCTGAGAGATGAAGCAGAAGGCATGGATGATGAGAGGGGGACGTTGGATATATAATTAATATGGGTGTATTAGCTATATATGTTAATCCTATATAGAGAGGTATAGATTGATTGATGTGGACGTGGGAAAGAGGGTGAGACCTCACTGGATATATCGATTGATCGGTTTGTGTGGAAAACTATGAAAGACCTAGCTATATACACACATACATAGAGGAACATCGATCGTTGCGCATGCACGGCAAGAGATAAAGAATGCCCGATATGATGGAGAGAGGGATGTGTGTGGGTGTGTGCCTTCATGGGAGACCGACCTGAAGAAAAAGATTGCATGCGTGCGATGGATAATGCCGACTGGTAGTGTGTGTGCATGCATGCATGAGAGAAAGTTAGTGGTACAATTATAAAGAGAACACTATTGTGTGGGTGTAAAAGAATAGGTGAGGTCATAATCAATGTAAAGTTGAATTCAAATATTTGAATAAGAGATCCTGATGTTTGAAACCCATGCATGCGTGAATATAACGGAGATCTGCGCGGTGTGGTTTGGAAACGAGCATGTTGTAATGTATACACATTGAACAAGGCCAGACTGATTTGAATTTGAGATACTGATGGCAGACATCATTTGGCCATGTCGCATCCGTGCATGGACACACTGTTCTAATTGGAGATGATGGGCGGCTTTGCATCACATATCTATATCTATACCCCTATATATATTATATTTTATATATTTTTTATATTGTGTGCGGGTAACTTTAACTTTGAAAGATGGTCGTTGGATGAGGCGAATACGATGGTCCAAAGATGGCAAATTTGAGCACTATTGGCCGTTGGATATCATCTAGATTCCACCAGATTTCGCCACATGTATAATCTAGAAGACTCCATGGTTGAACTTAAGCATAATGCACAAACATCAAAACACAAGCACTTCTTATTTGTTCTAGAATCTTCCGTATCAGAATTACCCAAATGTTTTTCTACATGATTTGCCATTATTTGTTTTTACTTTATGTCTTACAACGCACAATTCCATGAATCTTAAAATAGATTAGCTTTCTTATAAAAACTAGATGATTTTGAATGAAATGAACTATAAGAATTAAACGAACATCTACATCATGCGTATATGACTCAAAGCTTGCATGCTATAATGTGGTATTTATTCATAATTTGGTTGCCAAATCTCATGCGTGTAATGCACGTGTACCTTACTCTAGTCTAAATGGTGTTTGTGTGTGTGTTGTGCGTGTTGAGGTGCAAATTGTCTTTTTTTGGGTACACATTAAGCTTGTTCTTCCGAAATTTCAAGCCGCGCCTTGTTATGCCGAAAATTCATGCTAGCATCTCTGTCTATCATGCTGCGAAACTCCCGCCTCTTCAACCCGCGCCTTGTTAGCCCGAAATATTTAAGATATATCTTTGTCTCGTTGTGCTCCGATAACTCCCTCCATCTCAACCCACGCCTTGCTATTCGGAATTTACAACGCGCGCGAAAACTCCCACCTCCTGTGAAATCCCGACATGCGAAATGCCCGTGGTACCCCTGAACCGAAAGAACCGCCTCAAATCGGTGGGGGGTACTTTCGTAACTTACCCCACATTTCGGACAAGCGCGTCTCTAAGCCATGGTTCCCCACTGCCATCCCATCTGCCCACCCATTCGTAGACCGAGGCCGCGAAAACCCATGATGAAACCCCACACCCTGCTTCGTCCGCCACCCAGCCGGAGCCTCTTCCCCGACGACGTCGTCCACAACAACACCTCGACGTCCCTCATCCATCGTACCAGATGAGGATCCGTCGTCGATCTCATCGTCCCGCCAGTTCAGCCACCCCGTCCTCCACCTCCAAGGAGCTGCCCCGATGTTCCCCTCATCTTTCGCGCCACCTCCATTCCCACACCGCCGTCTTCACCTGCACCACCGGAAGAGCATCATCATCACCGTTTCCTCGGATGAAGCTGCGGCCTAATCGGCGCCACCAAAGAGGTTGTACACTAATCACCGCATTTTCTTCTTGATTCGATCTGACGGTGCTACCGGCACTCGGTCCCGAGCCGACATGGCGCGGCTCCATCCACGGCGGCGTCGCCGGCCACTTCCTGCACGGCGTCGCTCCCTCGGCGGCGACGTCCACATCAGTAGGAGCTGCTACTGCTTTAGCTCTCACTCACGCTGCTGCTCTGCCCTTGCTCTCGGTCCCCTGCCTGGTCTGCTCTTCCTATTGCTCTTGCTTGCGCTGCTGCTCTCGCTCTTGCTCTTGCTTGCGATGCTGCTCCGATTTAGCTACACTTCAGTCGACTGAATCGACTTTTGGGTCAGTCGATTTTCAGGGGGTGGGGGGGCTCGCCGGGGTGAAGGAAGAACCAGCCGCAGCGGGGAGGGGGCTCGCCGGAGAGGTACCCCACTATCTATCTTAGGGTTCATGATGGGGGCGGTGGTCGCTGACGGTGGCGGGGCGTTGGCGGGGCGTTGGCGTGGGGATCGCCGGAGAAAAAGCTCGGCACGGGGGCGCCTAGAGGGATCGCTGGAGCGGCGGCGGACCGGCGGTGGGGAGTGTTTTTGGGGCGGTCGAGGCGGCGCACCGCTGGCCGTGGGCGGCGGGGGGCTGCTGTTTGGCCAGTGGTGGCTAGCGGCTCAGGGGGGTGGAGGTTGAAGATGAACCGCAGGCCCTTGATTTCGTATCCAAAGGCTGCAAAATCGACTGACCAGAGATGAAAAAGTCAGTCGACCGACGTGTAGCCTCACCTTGCTAGTGCGTTCAGTTTCGACAGCAAAATTCAGTTTCGACAGCAAAATTCAATTTCGACAGTTAAGTTCAGTTTCGACAGTTAAGTTCATTTTCGACAGTTTAGTTCAGTTTCGACAGTTAAGTTCAGAAATGAGCTGCTGATGTATTTTACATCTAGCACTTTGTGGTTATGTATTTTACGTCATGTATTGGAGATGCTATTAGAATTCCACTCAGGTTAACGTTGTTTGTCGTCTCTCTTGTCCTGCTTCATCCTCGGCGTCGTACAACTCACCGGAGCTGCTCCAACGACGAACCCTCCATCACAGCGGAGCAGTACCTTGGGCTCCATCTCCAGACGCCTAAGATCTTCTTTCCCTCCTCCGACAGCAAAGTCAGCCGAAGCATCCTCACCGGCCAACCCAATCACGCTGAGATCGACATGGCTTCGCCAAAGAGGTTGTACACTTGTTGCATCTCTTTTTTACTCTACATGTTATATATATTGTCCACTGAGCACTCGTAGTAACGGGAAATATGATTATTTTATCCTACTATATGACAAGCAGTGAGGTACCAGGCAACTTAGCTATCCGTGATGGACTCTCTTGAACGCCATCATTATTTATCTCTACGCGTTTGAGCTGTGCATTTGTCGATGGGCCTGGGAGTTGAGCGAGTATGGCAGTGGCCTGGGTCCAAAGTAATATGAGTAGCACAAAAACTTTTTTTAGTGTAGGATTTTCCTTGCTCAAGCCTCCCTACTAGAATCACCAGTGCTTGAAAGGAAAAGTGAATGAAAAACATAGGAATTGGAAAGTTTCCTATGGTACTACTTTTCATGAATTTGGTGCAAAGGAATGGAGCAAAGGAAAACTGTAGGATTTGTTCCTTTAGTGTCTCCTTGAAAGAAAAACCGTAGGAATTCTAATTTCCACTTCTTCTCCTTTTCATATTCCTATTCATCAAGCACAAGACTAAGAGATAGTAGCATAATAGCATTATAACCGTACATTTTCTTGTGGTTTGACTTAATCTCACCATGCTTTTTTGCATCCTGTGATCTTCCAATTGTTGTGAATCAAACACCCAGATTGGCAGAAATCCTGTGTTTTTAAATTCTTTGTTTTGCACGTGCATTCCTATCCTATTCCTGTCTATTTCCTATCCCTGCATTGTTAGAATCCTCAAATTCAAACAAGCCCTTACTCAATTACTTCTGTTACAGATATGTGTCAAAGAAAACCTTGTGTGGTTTGTCCTGCTCTTGCGGCGCTGTGTTCCACCCCAGCTCAGCTGCTCCAACGATGGAAGGGTTCACCACAGCAGGGATCCGCTCCCCAGACTGTCTTTCGCCGCCTCAGATCTTCTTCCCCGCCGCCGGCAGCCACGACAACTGCATTACCATCATCAACTGAGTAGATGACCTTGAGGACTGCACGGGTCCGCAAGAGAGGTCGCACTCTTCTGTGTCTGCTTACGTTATGCATCGCTTAATATGATGACATGCTACATTATCATCGTGTTCACCTATTAGACTCCGAGTCGGGTCCAAACTAATGCTGAAACTTGAGTTTTTAAATGGTTGTGGGGTACATATTGGGGCAGCAATCAGTACTATCTGTCTACTATCTGGTTAATCTCCGGTGTCTACTATGAGTTTCATGTTGGGTGCAAACAAACATTAAAGGAGCCATTATCTGTATTTTTTAACTAAAGCTATTATCTGCCTGTTATCATTGGTTTTGGGTCTATCCACAGTTTGCTACCATCACTCTGGATTTGTGCATGCACTCCTTACATAAGCTCGCTATGTTTTATTCCTATGCATGTCAGTTATTGTACACAATGGAACTGATCATGTAGAGCAAAAGAGACGAGCCTTGCTTGGCAATAAAATTTCATGCAGACGTCGTTCCATGGTGGGCGCAAAGGCAGCCCCCCCCACCCATTTCAGATCGTAATCAAGAGGAAGATAACTGTTCTGAGGGGGATTTAGAAGGAGAAGACCACTCCTATTTACCCCATGAGGTCTTCGCTCTAACTTGCCATGCTGATGTTGGTAATATCATGCATATGGTGCCTTGCATTGCTTATTGTATACATTAAAGATGTCATCTGCTTAGTTTAGACATGTTTTATGTCAATGCCATCTGTTTAGTTTCTTTATCGTATATGTGAATCATGCAATGCCATCTTGTCTAGCCAGGCATCATATATGTGAATTTTGCAATGCCACCCTGGTTAGCCAGTCATCTTATATGTGAATTATATCATGCCATCATTTTTTTATTACGTGTTAAATTTGTCAACAATTTTAGTACATTCAATTACTCTTCCTATGCATCAGCCATTCGGCACGGTCATGGAAAAATCTGGAGCGGAAACAAGGTCTTCAGAGCAGACAATGCTATCTGACGAAGCGCATGTCTTGCCGGTTAACGATAGCTCCTCAGAGGAGGATTCAGAGACAGATGACCAATCATATTTCCCCCCCGAGGTGCATGCCCTAACTTGGCAGGGTTATGTTGCTCATATTGTGTGTATGGTATCTTGCATTGCTATGTCATTTGCTTAGTTTAGACATGCTTTGTGTGAATGCCACATGTTTAGTGTCTAATTACCATATATGTGAATTATGCAATGCCATCTTGTTGCAAGACATTATATATGTGAATTGTGCAATGTTATCTTGTTGCAAGGCATTATGTATGTGAATTATGCAATGCCATGCTGTTTAGGCAAGCGTCATATATGTGAATTATATCATGCCATCCTTTTTTTGTATTTCTCATTGCTTTTGTCGGCAATGTTTGTATATTCAACTGCTCTTCCTGCGCATCAGCCATTTGAATTGGTGATGGAGAAATCTGGAGTGAAAACAAGGTCATCAGAGAAGACAATGCTACCTGCTGAAGCAGATATCTTGCTGGTTACAGATAGCTCTTCAGAGGAGGATTCAGAGGGAGATGACCAGTCCTATTATCCCCCTGAGGTGTATGGTCAAACTTGGCAGGGTTATATTACTCATATAATGCATATGTTGTATTGCAATGCTTAGTTTTTACATCATATACACAATATTGAATGCCATCTCCTTAGTTGACACATCATATATGCGATTGCCCTCTGCTCACTTCCTTAGTATATAAATCATATATTTGAATTCTGTCATGCCATGATGTTTACATAGACAGCATGTATCTAAATTATGGCATGCCAACCCATTTTCTAAAGACATAATATAGTTATATCATCTCATCCTGTTTACATAGTCATCATATTTTAAATTATGTCATTCTATCCGTGAATTATATCATGCCATCATGTTTCCATCGACGACATGTTTGTGATTTATGGCATGCCAACCACTTTAATAGACACATCGTATAGTTATATCATGTCATCTTGTTTACATAGTCATCATATTTTGAGTATGTCATTCTATCCTGTTTAGTTAGCCATCATACATGTGAAATTGTGTCATGCTATCCTGTTTAATTATCCATCATATATGTGAAATTATGTCCTGCTATTCTGTTTGCTTAGACAACATAAATGTGAATTATTTCATGCCCTATTTTCTTCCCTACTATCCATTGCACCTATCTATCTTACAATGTATGTACATTCAATTACTTTTCTTGTTTATCAGCCATTTCAATTGGAGGGAGTGATGGCAGTATCTATGGGAGTAAAAACACGGTCTTTAGAAAAGATCGTGCTACCTGTCGATGCAGATAGAACCATGGTTGTACTTGCCCAAGAACCAGCCCCACCACACATAACCCATACTCATGCAGATTGTACCCCTACCCAGTTGGACAGAGAACCAGCTACACCCCTTCTAACCCCAACCCCAGCAGATAGACACCCAGTTCTCATTGACACAGCACCGTCTCCACCACAGAGCACCCAAACATGAGCAGTTGGTAAGGCAGTTGCAGTGCCAAATCACGAGGACCACCACTCCGAACCCGAAGTCAACGCTTAAAGCAGAAGAAGAATTGTTCTCAGGTCAGGTTCCGTAGCTATGGTTCATACTACTTTGCTCTTGCATCACTGTATTTACTGATACCAACCAATTTCAAATTTGAAGGATGCAATTGAAACTCCAATGGCGCAACAGGTATGTTTTAAACCTGTTTCTTCAACGTGTTTGGTTGTTTGCTGTTGTAACTTGCTCTATGTTGATTTCAGTTTCAATTGAATAAACAGTTATGTTCTCATGCAATGCACATTACAAGTGTTGGTATTGCTGTGTAGTTTCCCACACTTATATTCTGTCTATGCTGCTTTGTCTTAAATAGATATGATTCGAACTGTATCTATCTTGATTTGGCAACATAAACTAGAATGATATAGACCATACAGTGACCATACTACATAGATATATGTTTGTTTCATGATGTTATCCTGTCCACCATACTACTGAACTGGTTTACCAAAATGAGTTTCATATACTACATTGTAAACCTGAGATGTGTTTGTTTGTTTCTCTTTTAGAACGCGGATAAAATATTGGAGAAGAGTACCATGTTATGCAATGTTAAAGGAAGTAATGCAGATAAGGTTCAAGATGAGACATCCCTGTTGGTCTCCAAGAAAGCTGATAAAAACTATATTGAAGACACTGAGACAACCCCAAAGTCCTGTCTTGATGTAGTGTTCGAGTTACTGGCTACCACTGCTGGCACCAGCTCTTCAAACTCGTTGCCTGAATCAGTTCGGCTTCTTGAGTCTCAACTTCAAGTTGAAAGACATCAATCAGATGTTACGCGACAGGAAGCCGAAGGACTGAGGAAGTCCCTGCAGAATTCAGATGCATACTTTCTGGTGCAACAGCAAGCGTTGGAGGACTTCAGCGCCAAACAAGAGAAAGTTAATAAGCTTGCTAAGCATCTTGCCAGCATTATGGGTACCCAGGATATTGTTTCTTGAGCTCTTCTAAAGTGGTTTCAGTTCTGGACTTGTTTTGCTGCAGCATTTATATGCTGCTGTGTTCCCATTATTTGCACTTGTGGCGAACTTTGATGCCCAGTGGATGTAATATAATAGTCGTGATAGCCTAGTGTAAGTTGCTTTCTTATTTATTTCCTTGTTTTCTTGTTTATTTGTTTGCTTGTAGTTAGTGCAGTTCTTTTTCTGCGATTTGCTAGTGGCTGCAATAACCTATTTTTTAAATCTAGTCCACAATAAACGCCACAGTACTGACACTGGGCCTACGAGCCGTAGAAACAGTGGGCCTTCTACGGGCCGTAGAAACAGTGGCCTTCTACGGGCCGTACAAACAATGGGCCTTCTACGGGCCGTAGAAACAATGGGCCTTCTACGGGTCGTATCATCAATGGGCCTTATACGGGCCGTATGATTGATTGGCCAAACATGGGCCAAACAGACCGCATTCTGGCCGTAAACGGGCTAGAGTTGGAATCGTCCGTTCATGGGCCGACCATAATGGGCCATCGTTAATAGGGTGTATTTTATGACGCTATGAAAACGGCCCAACGTATTAACGGACCACAAATGGGCCGACTGTAACCACGGGCTGAATTTGGCCCACAAGCAGAAAATGACAGTAATGGGCCATAAAAAGAATGCTGAAAATGAGCCCAAGAACAAATGGGCTCTGAGAAGGCCGAAAGATAACATGGGCTGGAAACGGTCCAACAGAATAATGGGTCGTTAATGGGTATAAAGTGATACACTGTTCTCTACGGGTCAGTTTCACCATGGGTCGTTAATGGGTGTAAAGTGATACACTGTTCATTACGGGCCAGTTTCACAACGGGCCGTTAATAGGCCAAGAGTTACATAGGGCCTCATATGGGCCGAAAGACGTCATGGGCCATACATGGGCCAGAAGTGAAAACGGGCTGGAAGATGGCCCAGATGACGCTACTGGGCCTAATTCGAATAGGGCGTAACGGGCTTTGGGTTAGCGGGCTGTAAATGGGCTATATGCGAACATGCCGTTAACAGGCTTTCCATGGGCCGGCCCGCCACCTTTTGACCAAGTCAAACGGGCCGGCCTTTTCACAGCAATGGGCCTTTGTTGGGTTGTGCCACGTGTCAACGTATCATAGGCGCCTTCTGTCCAATGAGTGGATGACATCTGTCCCAGCGGTGAGCCGACACGTGTTTCCTCTAGCCAATGATGATTTTACACATGGAAAATCCCCATTGGTCGGGGCTGTTAACGGGTTATCGGATCCAAAACCCGACCCGATAGCTTAACGGCATTCCGTTACGATGGATGCCACGTGTTGGTCACCCTTGACGAAAGCACTTCTGTGACGCGCGATTTATCGTCATGGAAGTGGACACTTCCGTGATGATAATTTTCGTGATGTCATGGAACACTTCTACGACAGCACGGGTATGACTATCTTGATTCTGTCATAAATTTGTCATGGATGTACATGCATGACAAAAAACGCGCCCTACTGTGACAAACATGTATCATCACGGAAGTGTATTTTTTTGTAGTGCCCCGGCCGCCCTCCGCCGCCACGAGCACGAAGCCGGCGTGTGTGCGCGGGCATAGCCGGCAGCGAGGAAGAGTAGTACACAGTAGGTCGCCACCGCTCTGGTCCCGGGAAGGCCACCGCTACTCCACTCAGTCGATGCCAAGCTTGGTGGGGTAAACATCAGCGGCCGATTAGCCGCTTGACGGCGACATGGAGGCAGAAATCTTCAGAACCTTGTGCTCCGGAGGAGGAGGTTATCGAGGCAGATGAGGAGGAGGCAAAGGCAATGGTCGGCTTTCTCGGGTTCTTGGCCGGACATGGTGGTCGGGCGCCGGCAATCGTTTAGATTAGGTTTACAGTAGGTTTTAGTACGGTTTGTGCGAAATATGTAATGAATTTCGTCCGGATTGTAGGAAAAGTTTTCGAAATGTAATGAATTTCATCCAGTTAATTTGAAATTTTCTTTGTTTGCATGAATTTCGTCCGGTTAGTTCATATAGTTGTCGAAAGGTATGCGGGCAGCATCGGATGGCATCCATCAGTGTCCTCAGACAGATGCCGGTGTAAATTTGTGGGCCAGCACTAGAGATGCCCTAACTATCATGCTATAAGCGCTAACAATCCTCCATTATTTGGCAGGGAACAGTTATGCCTCGATCAAAATCGGATCCGCGGTGTTTCGCACTCCTCCTGCGTAAGAGTGTAAACTCTTGCTTGCATAAAAATGGAGCAAGTGGACGGCACTGTAGCACGTCATATCACTCGAACTAGCCCGCCTAACGAGTGGGAAAGCACCACCCTCGTCATTTTGTTCTGGATTTCTATTGATCGATCGCGCGAAAATGTTACGCTTCGCAAGTTCTAAAGGAAAAGGCAGCACACTTACGACTCGTACGCGTCGCAATCCCGATAGTCCGGCTTGCACGCCGCTCACCAGAGGGGACACGCGTTGCCTTGCAATTTCACTAACATGTGGGACCATAATTGAACAAACCGTCGATAGCCGAAATCTAATCGCTCGATGGGCGTCGACTGAGAAGAGAGAAACGGGGGAGGGAGAAGAGATCGCCCGCCCGTGCGCACGGACTCCAAGAAATATATGGTGATAATGTGAGGTGGGCCATGCTGGAGTCCGGACTGCTTCCGGAGCCTGCTCTCACCGCCTTGGCCCCTCAAGATGCCAGCTGCCCGCTGCATGCATAGCAAGTAGTCCCCGCTTATGTGGAGGAGAGAGAGGCATTGACAAAGTCAAGGAGTAACAGTGGAGACAATAGCTTTCATCAAAAATAAACAATGAATACTCGTTGCTCGTCCTCTATATCGGAAAGAATACTTTCATTCACCGACATGTGGGACGTCGACCATCCTGGTCCACCTGCCATGCACAAAATTATCCTGGTCTACCCCGGTCGTATCGCAGGCCCAACCTTTCCCACTGTAAGTTGTTCGGACGAAGGAACCATCATGACTTCGTTGAATTCCGCTTCTTCAAGAAAACTTATTGTGCCCGCAATACTGATACCACACGCGAAGACTGGACGGCACTGTACCACGTCATATCACTGAAATCCACTAGGCCAAACTAGCCCGCCTAGGTCACCTATTTTGGAACGGAGGGAGTACGTCTCTGCACTGCTATGATTTTGTATTGCACGTTCTCTGTACTTTTGCTACGATTTTCCTACCCTATGAACCAAATGAGGCCTGAATGTATGTCGACTATTGTCTGATCGATCGCTAAGCCTACAATTTTAGGAGCTAGGGCTATTGGTCGATCGACGAGGGATAAGTATAAGCGTACCACGAGCTAATCAGCCCCAACATTTCTCTTCGGTGAGTGTTTTGCAAGTACTATAGCTCGCACAGTAGCTAGCCTACTAACACCAAGAATCATCAAACAAGCCCTGCTGATATGATAAACAGTTCAAACTTACATCTAAGCATGCCATATATTACATCAAAAGATGGTGAGGATACATCTGTTTCCATAACTCAGAGAGGGTTCGCATGATTCATCGCATGATTCACTATCAAACAAAAGTAGCAAGATCCGCCCACACAAGACAATGCACTAGCCCTAAGATGGTTTGATAACACGCATCGTTCTGGTAATTAAACACAAGGCAATGCAAACTACCCTGAAGGATTAGCGTGACCAACTATTTCTTGTCATCGATCTCTCGGGCAATGACCACAGCACGGACAGCGGCATGTGAATCGATTTCTGGGGCGATGTCCACAAGACTGACCGCGACATTGGAATCGATCTCTGGGGCGATGTCCATAGGATGGACAGCGGCATCGGAATCAATCTCCGGGCGATGCCAACAGGACGGGCCACGACATCGGAATCATCAAGGACAACCACCGGCACCTGCACAACCCTAACATATTAGCAAGCACATTGCAAATAATCAAAAACCACAACTATGGTAATAAGCCATTATTTTTTACCTTGTGCAGCTCACCGGGGGATCTCATCCCTCCGGGGGCCATCTCCTCGTCCTCGATTGGGGCCATCACCTTGCCAGGGGAATACTGCTTCTCAACGGCGACTATCTCCTCAAACTCGACCTTGAGCCTCACATAGGTGGCAATCAGAGTTCCTGGGGTCGGCACGGTGGGGCCCTTGCCGTTCTTCCAACTTTCTTTGAGGAGTTCGTCCGCCAACGTCCTCAACTCTTTGGCCAGTGCTTGTTTCTTGGAGTTCTTCGTCTCCATGTGTTGGCCCGCCAACATGGTCAACTCGTTGGCCGGTGCTCGCTTCCTAGAGATCGCTGTCTCCAGTGGGTTGTCCGCCGGCAACTCCCTAGTGCTCCAGGATCCATCAATGAACTGACAAACAAAAAGCAATCGAAAGGAAACCATAATCGCAATGAAAACGGGAAAAGAATAGGATGCGAGAATCGGTCGGTGCTTCGCAAAAAGAAGATTATTGGAATGAAACTATAGCAGCATAACTGATTCGCCCACCTTTCCTTCGTCGGTACAGAAGAAAAATGGCAGAAGTGAGTAGCCTGGAGTGAGGTTTTCTTCAAGAAAGGGAAGAAAGGGCTTGAACGAGCGTTCCAATGAAATGATGGTTGCTTCGTCCAGTCCAACTTGGAGGCCACCTTACCACTGCTGGTAAAGATGTGGTTTTGTGATATGACGGGTCATGACGGCCACACCGGGGTGACAGGTGAGTCTCGACTGTAGCACCTCGCTGTGATTTGGTGGATGGCACGCGGGCCCGGATGCTTTGAAATGTCCCGCATGTAGATAGAGCGGCTAGTCATATGGAGTGCTCAATATTGTGCACCGCGACCAGGGCGGAGAGGAAAACGAGAGAACTACGTAATTAATGCATGAGTTTAATTAGGGTAGTTTTGTAAAGTATGAGATACATTCCTCCAATCGCAAAATGCCTTGGTTCATGAGATTTGAGATTTGAGCCCTATAAACCGGAAGGGGGGGTACTGCACACGGTGTAGTCTAGTCACTTGTTGAAATCTCTAGAAAGGCAAATACTCCTTTCCGGTTTACAGGTCTATACTACTCCCTCCGTCTAGGTGTGTAAGTCATCTTACGAAAACCAAATAGTCCCAAAACACTTAGGCGCGGTGCATTAACTTCTACCTTGTTTCTTGTTTCTTGACATATCAACCAATAAGAGATGAGAGGTGTGCATGCTTTTAATGACTTGCAATGGCTAGTTCTTCATTGCATGCAATGCTATTAATTAGCAAATAAACATTGGTGACCCCAGGAGGAAACGGTGCTAAGCGCATGGACCTATGCAGAATGAGTATCAACCAATGGATAATGGAGTTTAATTGTTAAACAATACTCCCTCCTTTCCGGTTTATAGGGCTTATCTCAAAATTTTATGTTTTCCATTTTATAAGGCTCAATTTTGGTTGTTTTCCGTCACATTTTCAGATTCCAAGGTGCATTAAATCATTGCATGCAAGTATTAAGAGAAATTTGACCGATGCATGTACTTTATGAATGCATGCATTGCAACTAATGCATTGATAAACATAATTTTTTGAGGAAAACAACAACATTAATTAGGTGCTTTTGCAAAACTACAAACTATATTCCACCACTCACCATCTACATTGATTGGTGAGATTTTTGAATTGAACACTATAAACCGGAAAGGAGGGAGTAGCAATTTTGTCTCATGCAAGAGCCTGGCTAGTATATGCGTGCTCCAAGGAACCGCACCACGCGAGCATTCGCAGCTGCCACGTTCGGGTTGCGCTTGGCTCTTCGCCTCTTCGAGAAGACGAACAACGATGCTACTCCTACTTCTACAATATCGAATCCACTGTTGCATGTCCATCCACCTCGTGCGGGAGGGATAGCGTGTAGCGAAAGCTTCTACTTACTGCTCCTACCTTTGCGTCTATGACAGGTGGGCCCAACAGGTGGTTGGCCCTCCTGTCATGCAGCCAAAGGCAGGTGCAGTTAAGGCACCGGAGCTCAGTCCGCGAGGGAGAGGGCATCGTAGTGATCAAATTTCTCAGTCTTGTACGAGTTGACGTGACACATCAAAGCACTGCACTCGATAAAAGTATTTTTACACATTTCAAATGGGCTACTTCGTATGTAGGAGTAGACATATTCTGCTTCGTATGTAGTCACTTGTTGCAATCTCTAAAAAGACTTAGAGGGTGCTTGGATCCAAGGGACTTATTTTAGTCTGACTAAAAATAGTCTCTTTAAGAGGCTAAAGTTCCAAGCACCCCTGATTAAAGAGGGGCTAAAACTAGTCTTGAGACTAAAAAAATTTAGTCAGGGGTACCCCTACTAAAATGTGGATTAGTCCCCTCTCTCCTCATTTAACTCCTCTTCTTTAACACATGCGAGTTCTGGATTGGATGGTTTGGAGGATAATAAATGCTCATTAACTTGATTTTAGTCTCTTTAGTATTTGGATCCAAGCATGGGTGAGGCTAGCAAGTTTTAGTCTCACTACTTTTAGTCATGAGACTAAAACGTATCCAAGCACCCTCTTATATTTGTAAACGGAGGAAGTACAACGCATGCATGCATGCCGTGACTTTCCTTTTGATACTTGCATGTGTTGATTCGATGCACCTTGCCAAATTTTGACTATAAATTTGACTAACCAAATTTCATGCATGTCACAAAAAATTACGGGGCTGTTTGGATTGTGACTATGTTTGTCTTATGTTGCCATATTATTTTTCCCACACTTGCCACACTTGCCTAACCCGAGTTGCTCAAATTGTTAGACACACTTTGGCTTGCCTAAGGGAATCTTGCCACAATTTTTGTGGCTATGACATGTGGGGTTCACTGCTAATAAAAAAACCTTGTCTTAGGTGTGGCTAATAAAGAAGACTTATATTTAGGAACGGAGGGAGTAGAAAATATAAATAATAATGCATGTTGGGGCAACCCACGTTTCTGCTAATTTTAGTCGTGGGCTTGTTCACAATTTTTACGAGGGGGTGGTTGTTCATTTAATGGAGGGACTTGTAGTACCAGACTTGAACGATACAAAGTGCGACCTAGCACACCGTAACACCACTTGGAACAAGTGGGTAGCTATCTCAAAAAACAATCAACAACTAAAAAAAACCATGACCTGGCATGTAGTAGTACACAATTTTAAATGATTGTTTTGATGGAGTGAAGAAGGAAAACTACCCCACTACTTATATATAGGCCAGAGCCTCCGCGCTTGCTTGCTAGGGTTGCTCTATTACATACTCTCATCCTCTCCAGATCTAAACAAGATAGGGGTAGTAACACTGTCTTTCTCCCTTCAAAAAACACTATCTTTCTATCCTCACCGCTGGTTACAGATCCGGACGTATCCCCCTCCGCCGGTGAAGGGGAGGAGGGGCAGCGTTTAGGCCGTCGTCGATAGCGAGGGAGGAGACCCACTGCCGGCCGCACCGTTATCTCTGGCCGAGCACCGGCGCGGGAGGTCCTCCGATCCCTTCGTCGTTGCCTGTGGGCGGATCCGGCCTCCCGCCACCCACCTATCCACATCCCGACGACCATCAGGTATATCTTCGTTCGAAACCGCCTTAGCTCTACTTCTCCAGCTCACTACGTTGTTGCATGTGCATCATTTTCTACCTCTCAGCCCCTCTCAATCGGATGGTCCAATGTCACCTATTTTTTCTTCTATTGTTAGAGGTAAAGCTACTTCATGGAGTCGAATCTTGTACTCCCTCTGCCCGAAAATACTTGTCATTGAAATGGATGTATCTATATGTATTTTAGTTCTAGACACATCCATTTTGATGACAAGTAATTCCGGACAGAGGGAGTACTTGGTTCAAACAAGAAATAAAGTGGGGGTGGGGGAATTTAGTATGTACATCGGACTTGGTACAAACAGGAAGGAAAGGGGGTGAAAGTAGTACAGATTGGTCATCCAACCGGTCTCTTGGTCGAAAAGGGAAATATAGGGGTAACGCTATACACAGTGGTATGACCAGGACTAGATTTGCTATCCACACATAGGAGTAGGTGGCTAGAGTGAACAAAAATGGGACCAACCCAGATATGTTTCTTGGATGTTTGTTTCGCGGGGCAACAAACTATGAATCACCACTTTATGCCCCTGTTTACGTACATGGTGCTGTACTGCTGGTGCACCCACTGTCCCATGCCCTTATACCAAATATTTAGGCTCCAGTCAGAATAAAGGGGCAGAAAACATAGATCTTGATGAAAATAGAGGAATAGGAAAGGAATGTAGGTATAAAACTATGGAACAGCGAACCGGAGGAAACTCTCAAGAGAATGTGTTCGGATGGACTACAAAATGTACAGATTTGTTTTTTTAGAGTAGCATGCTTGGCAGTATGAGATGCTATTTGTTTATTCCGCTGCACAGTGACTACTCTTGTCCTCACCTCACGTACCACACATAGGTTGATTTTTTTATTCTGGCAAACACAGCACAACAACCTGTCTAACGCATGGCAGCGAGCGCCTGCCTCGGGCTTCTGCCCAAAAAATGAGCAGCACGTGGATGTTTCTAATCCTATGGAATCAGTACTACCAGACCAACTTTCCTATGAAACACTATTCACCTTTCCTGTGTTCCAAACGGTTGGAAGGGAAAGAATACCGTAGGAATTGTGTTCCTACGAAAATCCTGCACCAAACCTGTGAACCGAACGCAGCCTTAGTTGTTCTTAATATAATGTCCCTGGTAAAAATGAAGCCATGCCACTGTTTTTGCCTGTAGTTGTTTGAGACTCTGACAAGTTTAGCCAAATGTTTTTGCCTGTAATTGTTTGAGACTCTGACTGTTTCCTCTGTGCCTTTTGTGCAAACAGGGATATCCAATTCACCTGTTTGCTATTGTGACCTTTTGGTGCACTGCACAAAACTCTTCTTAAAAGAAGTGACTTTTGTGTTGTTTAACTGGAATGTCAGAATGGAACAGTTGGTTCATTTTGGTGGAACTGCACAAAGGGAGATCTGTGTTCCAATCCTCATCATCCATATTGGCGCCATAACCTTCCTTTAGGTAAGAATGATATTTAATGCATGTGTTCATCTCTATTTTCCGACTGCCATGAGAAAATAATGCTGTTTTTACTAGTACACTTGTACTCCCTCACTGACAAAACCAATTCTGAATTAGAAGGCCAATCATGTACTTGGTTTCACCAACTAGTGAGGAGAAAGGGAAACAGAGCATGAAGAGGAAGAAGAAGAAGAATAAACAGTGCCAAGGCGATCTTGCTGAAGCCAGAGGCCTCAGTCGAGGCCATTCAAGGGCTCCGGCAACGACTACCTTACATGTGAGACGATCCTCCAGGGAGCCCTTCCACTTTTGCTGTCTCACTTAATTAATTAGGAGTACTTAAGTACCACTAATTTATTACTGCCTAATTTTCCTGTTGGAGTTAAACAAATCTTTAGTAGGACCCTATGCTGAATCATGTACGTGTGAATGTTTGTCTATGGAGGTGAATCATGTGGTGGAGCAGGGAGGGAATATTATTAGTGTCATGACATAATAGTGCTATTGTTTTGCATGTCAATTTATTGCCATTGGTTCAATGAGGCAATGTTTTGCGTATTGTCCATCATGAATTTGATGCTACTGTTTGAGTAATACGCTAATGTCTTCCTATCCTTTCTCACTAAGCCAATGAAGGTTTCACCTTGTTCCTACTTGTGCAAACAGGGGTCATGTTGTGCCAATCATACATTTTAGTGGAACTACACAAGACAATACAATGAACTGTATCCCAGCCAGTGCTTTAACTCTGCTGGAAGTTCTTGATAATCTTTCGATATAATCTTAGCACTGGTAAACAAGAGTCATTTCAACCATACATTTGAAGTGCACAAAAATATATACTATTGTGTGATTCCAGTGAGTGCTTTATCATATCTTATGGGACTACATGAATAAGCTTTTTTTTCTCATGTTGGTACGGGCCTAAGGCCTTCATCCATATTAGTTTGCTGTCATCTCTATTTGTATCGTGCTACTGTCATGAGAAACTCCTTTATCTTTGCACTTTTAAGTTTTGCAACCTATGATAAATGGCAATGCTTTGAGTGTTGAGTTGAGCTAATTGGCACTGATTAAATAAACTAATACCTCTCTTTAAGCAAGACTACTATGTTGCTAACTTTACCCATTAAGATAATGAGGGTGCTTCTATTTGTTAGTGTATGTTTCATCAACTAGTCCCACTATTACAGTAATCTCACTCTCTCAATATATGTGCCAACAGGGATGCTCGATTTTGGTGGAACTGCACAAAAACTTTGGGTGCTTCATTGCCTCGACATCTTCCGTCCTTTCTTGTCAGTCGCTAATCTCCGCTTGCTTTCTTCCTTTGCTGTCAGTCGCTTGGCTTATCTCGGCTTCCAGTCAAAGGAAATAGTAATTGATATGCTACCTCACACAGGGTAGTACTGGTCTTTATCCTGATTATTGTGCCTGACATATGTATTGGTAATTTGGTATTGTGCTACTGTTTGCCGATTTCATAAAGGAGTAATTTGGAGCCTGAACTCGCAGGCAAATCATTACATCAGGTGATTTCAGTAGAACTGCACAAAATGATCAGATGGACAGGTACTTATTTTGCTGCTATGTACTCCAAAGTTCACTCAGACAAGCATCGATGTTGACAAGAAGTGCATATATTCATTCGAGTATCAACCGACGTCAACCAATTGTCAAACTCCAAGTATTAGGATAGTGAACGCCAAAAATATTGCTTGGTGCATAGCCCAGAAAAACGCAGTACAGTCTTTGGTCCCAACTTGTGCCTTTTGGTTATCGACACATATGGTAGCGAACTATATGGCATGGAGTTTAAAGATTCCAGAAAAGTTGGTTGACGCGTATATTCATCTGGCACTTAATCAGTCTGCACGCCAAGGATGCTCCATTTCAGTTGAACTGCACACAAAATTTGGGTGGTTCATTTTCTCAACCGCCTCCTTTCTCGTCTGCAATGTAGAATTTTAGCAAGATACAGGACCAAGATGAGCCAGTAAACTAGTTGGATGAAAGTAGTGGCCAAGTTGCTCAAACCTCCCTCGGCATGAGGCCACTATTTGAGGGTAAACCTACAAGGAAAGTTCAGATTGTCTGTGCTGCCTCTTATGTACTCGAAAGTTTACTCGTACAAGAACTAATTTTAGCAAGAAGTACCTCTAATTGAACACCATTTACCAGTCTGTACCCTAGGTAATTAAAGTTCGTCCATTGATCATATTGGTTGTGATCTCAATCATTTGGATGCATAAACATACTGAACATGTGTATATCTGAATCTTTTCGTGAATTATGTATGAATATTGTCGTGTGATCTATCAATCATTTGGATGCATAGATATGCTGAGCTTGTGTATGTATGAATCTTTTGAGTTGTTGATAGTGAATGTTGGCTATGAATATGAACGTGTCCTGTGAACCTGAGTTTGATATGAATGTTTACCTTTTCTGTTGTATTTGTGTGTGAACCTGAGTTGTATACGTGTATTTCAAGGAAGTGCAAATGGGCTGGGATTTCTTAGAAAATATAAATGGGCCTGATTGATGCAAAATTATTTGTTCACCCAGCCCAGCAAATGGACTGTACATTCTAGAAAACATGGGTTAAATATATGCCACATTTTTGCAGGCTGACATGTGGGCCAATAGGTCGAAGCCTATGCAGGGCGTTGTCAACTTGGTCAAGAAATGATTGTGTCATCCACAGCCATTGGATTTATATCCAACGGCCTGCATGCACCTTCAATCTCGTCTTCTTCCTCCAGCGTCGCCGGGACCGCCTGGTTTGGCCTCCGGCGGCTAGCGGCTCTGCTTAGCACGCATCACTGTGAAGCGCTACCCCACTGACGGCCAGGCTATCCCTCCACCCCTCGACACCTCCTGTTATTCTCCACAGACTACAACCCCACGCCGCAACAGAACCAGTTATAACACCTTCTCCTCCTCTCAATCTGCGACTCCACTACCGCGTTTTCCCATCTCCGAGTCATTCCCGTCCGGGGCCTCGCCGTCGTCCACTGCCTCGCTGTGTTCGGTGCAGCGTGGTCAACAAACGAGAGTCATCGGAAGAGGACTGTATGTGGAGATCCTGATGGCTGGGACCCACGAGGTCCATGGTCGCACGCAAGGAAAGTTCCTCCTTATTAAGCTGGAAAAAAATGTTTCCTCCACCTGACAGTTGGGACCCGTCGGCTGTATCTTCGCACGGAAGGAAGTGCCTCCTTGTTTTGCGAAAAAATTATTCATCCCATTGACAGCTAGGACCCATCAGATTTGGTGACTGACTTGTGGGCCTACTAAGCGGACGTGTACGCACAGCTTTGTCAACTTAATCAACAAATGATTCTAGCAGCTGGACCGTTGGATGTTAATCCAACAGCCGTGCTCCTTCTTCAACCTTTGTTCTTGCTCCTGTCTCCCGTGGGAGGCACCGCGGCTGTGCTGCCGCGCACCCAAACCAGTGAAGTTTCCCACTCCTCTCCATCTGCGACTCCACTGCCCCGTCTTCCCCGTCTCCGGGTCATTCCAGTCTGGGTGCGCTCGGCACGGTGTGGCCAACGTGGTCAACAACCGAGAGTCATCGGAAGATGATTGTACGTGAGAGGCTGACAGTGGGGACGCACCATGCCCATGGACGCATGCATGCAACGGAACGCGGCGAGGTCAACGTGGTCAAGGAATGACTTCCATCGAAAGTATACTGTACGTGGAGAGTCTCAGCTGGGTCCACGGCCGCAGCAAGTAAGTGCCTCCTTATTACGCGGAAAATAATGATTCCTCCAACTGATACCAGGGACCCACTGGACGGGCCACCGTATTTTGCAAAAAAAACGTTTGCCCCCTGACTGCTGGGACCCACCTGACGGGCCACCGTATTTCGCGAAAAAGACGTCCCCCCCCCCCCCGCTGTCAGCTCGGACCCACCGGAAGTGCCTCCTTATTACACAAAAAAAATGAATACTCCCCCTGCTAGCTGGAACCCACCTTGGTGGGAGGCTGACTTGTGGGCCTACTAAGTTGACGGGGACGAAGGGCTTTATCAACTTAGTCAATATGAACGATTCTAGCTCCAGTGACCGTACGATGTCCATCCAATGGTCGTAGTGCTTCTTCAACCTCTGGTCTTCTTGCTCCAGCCGCCCAAACCAGCGCCGGTCGTGCCTCATGCTCCTGCCTCTCGTGGCCGGCTGTGCTGCCGCGGAGGCCTCACCGCCCCCTACTATTCCCACCGCTGGCCAGGCCATGCGGCGACGGCAGCCTCACACCGCAGCCGAACCAGTGAACCCTCGTACTCCTCTCCGCGTGGGCTTCCACTGCCGCGTCTTCCCCGGCTCTGTGTCGTCCCCTTCCTAGGCCTCGCCGTCGTCCACCGCCATGGTGCTCTCCGTGCAGCGTGGTCAACGTGGTCAAGGAATGAGTTCCATCGGAAGAGTACTGTACGTGAAGAGGCTGACAGTTGGGTCCACGGCCACAGCCCAGTTTTTTTTTGTGATTTGCCAAGTAAGTCGCTTTGTTAGGCCTGTTGGGCTGCAAATCTTTCAAGACGAGGAGAGCTTTCATTCGGCTGGCCGAGAAAATGGCCCATCAGTAATGAGAAATGGGTTGTACATTTTTAAAACACATCAAACCGCCAATTAGTTTCAAATATCTTTTTTTTCATTTCGAGATTTTTAATTACATTAATTTTTATGCATGGAGAATTTGTTGGATTTTATATTGATATACATTTATTTTTAAAATCAGTTTGAATGTGAGTCGAAATTTCGGGATTAAAAACAGTTCGGACCGCACCGAAATATGCAAAATTTTGTATAATTTTTTAACCGTGGCCACAATATGGGTTGTAATGCTAACAAAAAGAATATGGGCTCCAAAAAACCTTAAGAATTAGCAAATGGCTGTAAATTATTAGAAATAATGGCAGATGGGTTGTATGCTGTTTTCCACAGATTTGAGGCTTTCCTAGAAAAAGGTTGACGCACAAGCAGTGACTGTTGGATGGCCATCCAACGGCCATCGTGCTTCTTCAATCTCTGCTCTTCCTGCTCCAGCCGCTCAAACAAGCACCGGCGGGACTGCCTGCTCCCTCCTCCCCGTGGCCGGCTCTGCTGCCACGCAGGCCTCACCGCCCCACCGTACTCCCATCGCTGGCATAACCATCCCTCTACTCACCCACACCTGTTGTTATTCTTCGGCGATGGCAGACAAACCAGTAAACCCTCGTACAGTCGTACTCCCCTCCGCGTGGGAAACAACTGCCAAGTCTTCCCTGCCTCCGTGTCGTTCCCTTCCTAGGCCTCACCATCGTCCACCGCCCTAGTGCTCTCGGCGCGTCCTGGTCAACATGGTCAACGACCGACATGCATCTGAACTAGACTGTACGTGGAGAGGCCGACAGCTGGGTCCAAGGCCGCACGCAAGGAAATGCCTCCTTATTACGCGCAAAATAATGATTCCTCCACCTGACATCGGGGACCCACTGAAAGGGCCTTTGTATTTCACGAAAAAAATGTTACCACCGCTGACAGCTCGGACCCACCAGCTATATCTTTGCACGCAAGGAAGTGCCTCCTTATTACGCACAAAAAAAATGAATACTCCGCCTGTTAGCTGGGACCCAGTATAGTGGCAGGCTGACTTGTGGGCCTACTAAGTTGACGGGGACGGAGGGCTTTGTCAACTTAGTCAATATGAACGATTCTAGCTCCAGTGACCGTACGATGTCCATCCAACGGCCGTAGTGCTTCTTCAACCTCTGGTCTTCGTGCTCCAGCCACCCAAAGCAACGCCGGTCGTGCCGCATGCTCCTGCCTCCCGTGGTCGGCTGTGATGTCGCAGAGGCCTCACCACCTCCTACTACTCCCACCGCTGGCCAGGCCATCCCTCTACTCACCCACACCCCCTGTTATTCTACGGCGACGACAGCCTCACCATCGTACTCCTCTTCGTGTGGGCATCCACTGCTACGTCTTCCCCGGCTCCACGTCGTCCCCTTCCTAGGCCTCGCCGTCGTCCACCACCGTGGTGCTCTCGATGCGGCGTGGTCAATGTGGTCAACGACCGACTTCCATCGGAAGAGTACTGTGCGTGGAGAGGCTGACAGCTGGGTCCACGGCGGCCGCAAGTAAGTGCCTCCTTATTACGCACAAAATAATTATGCCTCCACCTGATAGCAGGGACCCACCGGACGGGCCACCATATTTCGTGAAAAAAACGTTTCCCCCCTGACTGCTGGGACTCACCAGCTACATCTTTGCAAGCAAGGAAGTGCGTCCGGGCAGAAAAAAACAAACGATTCGCCCCCTGACTGCTGGGACCCACCAGCTACATCTTCGCATGCAAGGAAGTGCCTGATAGTCGGGACCCAACTGGTCGAAGCGTACGTAGTGTTGTCATTCTGGTCGCGAACATGTACGTACATATATACTGGTGGATGCAGAGGCGCACACATGTCATAGTAGAGGCGCGCACGTAGCATGTACACGTACGTACAGCGGCCAGGGTGCAAGAAAGAAAATACGGCCACGTATGTGTACATACGGGCGGAGTTTCGAACGCCTACTCGCGCATACGTACATGGCTGGGTTGGAACGGAGAAACAGCATCGTCGTCGTGTTCATGGGGAGCCAACCGGCTGCGTCGAAACGGAATGCATGGTCGTGTTCATCGGGAGGGCTTGGACGGAACAGGCGATGGAAACGAGGCCTAGCGTACCGCACAACGGAGGAAACGGACCTCCTATGTTCGGAACGGGTCCTGTTGATCAGGAGGGATGTGGCGTACCGCAAAACGGAGGAAACGGACCTCCTACGGTCGAAACGGGGGTCCTGTTCATCGGGAGGGGTGTGGTGTACCGCAAAACGGACGAAACGGACCTCCTACGGTCGAAACGGGGGTCCTGTTGATCGGGAGGGGTGTGGCGTACCGCAAAACGGGCGAAACGGACCTCCTGCGGTCGAAACGGGGGTCCTGTTCATCGGGAGGGGTGTGGCGTACCGCAAAACAGGACTCCACGGGATACTGTTCATCTCCACCATCGACCTCCTCCAGCCTCCACGGGCTCCTGTTCATCCAGCCTCCACCGCGCGCTACTCCACCGGCTACTGTTCAACCACCCCTCCACCGTCTACTGTTCATCCAGCCCTCCACACCACGGGGTCCTGTTCAACCACCCCTCCACGGGCACCCCTCTACCGTCTACTGTTCATCCAGCCCTCCACACCACGGGGTCCTGTTCAACCACCCCTCCACGGGCACCCCTCCACCGTCTACTGTTCATCCAGCCCTCCACCACACCACGGGGTCCTGTTCATCCAGAGGCAAACGCCACCGCTCACTGTTCATCCAACCCCCCCCCCCCCCCCCCGCAACACTCACTGTTCATCCCAGAGGCAACATCGATCGGCTTCAGTTAGCAGCAGTAGCAAAGGAATCGCTCGATCGGGTTCAGTTAACAGCCATCGATCGATCACTCGGGTTCAGTAACGCGTAGCCTGCAGTGCAATCGCTCGGGTTTAGTTAGAGCCCAATGCCTCGCTCGGGTTCAGTTAGAGCCAACGCCTCGCACACACGTGCATACGTGTACGAGAGAAATGCGCATCGCTCGGCCCCCGACCTCCCACCGTAACCGGGAACTCCCCGAAATTTTCCTCCCCCCTTGCTTCTACCACAGTTTTTTCCGTCATGGACGGCCCAAAGAATGTCATGCAGCTGCGTCTCCGGCCCGCCTAGGACAAAAATCCCATTTTCTATCATGATTTTTTGTCATAGAAGTAGGAGCCCACCACATTTATGATGATACCGGGTTTTGGCACAATTATCATCATAGAAGTGTCATATGTATGACAGAAAAAAAAATTGTTCAGCCCAAAATGTCACGGATGTGTCTTTTTTTTGTAGTGGTTACGACGTTCGGACACACCATTACGCTATGGTGTTCCAGGTGGCGTGAGTTGCGAAACTATTCCACATCGTTTCAAGTGAAAACCAAACTCGTAACTCAAATATTCTCCTCCACGATCAGATCATAGAAACTTTATTTTCTTGTTACGATGATTTTCCACTTCACTCTAAAATTCTTTGAACTTCTCAAATGTTTCAGACTTATATTTCATTAAGTAGATATAACCATATCTGCTCAAATCATCTGTCAAGGTCAGAAAATAACGATACCCACTGCGAGCATGAAGACTCATCGGACCACATACATCGGTATGTATTATTTCCAACAAGTCTGTTGCTCGCTCCATAGTTCCGGAGAACGGAGTCTTAGTCATCTTGCCCATGAGGCATGGTTCGCAAGTATCAACTGATTCCAAAAGCCCATCAACATGGAGTTCCTTCATGCGCTTTACACCAATATGACCTAAATGGCAGTGCCACAAATAAGTTGCACTATCATTATTGAACTTATATCTTTTGGCTTCAATACTATGAATATGTGTATCACTACTATCGAGATTCAACAAAAATAGACCACTCATCAAGGGTGCATGACCATAAAAGATATTACTCATATAAATAGAACAACCATTATTCTCTGATTTAAATGAATAACCATCTCGCATCAAACAAGATCCAGATATAATGTTCATGCTCAACGCTGGCACCAAATAACAATTATTCAGGTCTAAAACTAATCCCGAAGGTAGATGTAGAGGTAGCGTGCCGACCGCGATCACATCGACTTTGGAACCATTTCCCACGCGCATCGTCACCTCGTCCTTAGCCAATCTTCGCGTAATCTGTAGCCCCTGTTTTGAGTTGCAATATGAGCAACAAAACCATTATCAAATACCCAGGCGCTACTGCGAGCATTAGTTAAGTACACATCAATAACATGTATATCAAATATACCTTTCACTTTGCCATCTTTCTTATCCGCCAAATATTTGGGGCGGTTCTGCTTCCAGTGACCAATCCCTTTGTAGTAGAAGCACTCAGTCTCAGGCTTAGGTCCAGACTTGGGCTTCTTCACTTGAGCAGCAACTTGCTTGTCATTCTTCTTGAAGTTCCCCTTCTTCCCTTTGCCCTTCTTCTTGAAACTGGTGGTCTTGTTGACCATCAACACTTGATGCTCCTTCTTGATTTCTACCTCCGCAGCTTTTAGCATCGCGAAGAGCTCGGGAATTGTCTTATCTATCCCTTGCATATTATAGTTCATCACGAAGCTTTTGTAGCTTGGTGGCAGTGATTGAAGAACTCTGGCAATGACACTATCATCAGGAAGATTAGCTCCCAGTTGAGTCAAGTGGTTGTGGTACCCATACATTCTGAGTATATGTTCACTGACAGAACTATTCTCCTCCATCTTGCAGCTATAGAACTTATTGGAGACTTCATATCTCTCAATCCGGGCATTTGCTTGAAATATTAACTTCAACTCCTGGAACATCTCATATGCTCCATGATGTTCAAAACGTCGTTGAAGTCCCGGTTCTAAGCCATAAAGCATGGCACACTGAACTATCGAGTAGTCATCAGTTTTGCTCTGCCAGACGTTCTTAACGTCATCAGTAGCATCTGCAGCAGGCCTAGCACCCAGCGGTGCTTCCAGGACGTAATTCTTTTGTGCAGCAATGAGGATAATCCTCAAGTTATGGACCCAGTCCGTGTAGTTGCTACCATCATCTTTCAACTTAGTTTTCTCTAGGAACGCATTAAAATTCAAAGGAACAGTAGCACGGGTCATTTATCTACAACAACATAGACATGCAAAATACTATCAGGTACTAAGTTCATGATAAATTAAAGTTCAATTAGTCATATTACTTAAGAACTCCCACTTAGATAGACATCCCTCTAATCATCTAAGTGATCACGTGATCCAAATCAACTAAGCCATGTCCGATCATCACGTGAGATGGAGTAGTTTTCAATGGTGAACATCACTATGTTGATCATATCTACTATATGATTCATGCTCGACCTTTCGGTCTCAGTGTTCCGAGGCCATATCTGCATATGCTAGGCTCGTCAAGTTTAACCCGAGTATTCTGTGTGTGCAAAACTGGCTTGCACCTGTTGTATGTGAACGTATAGCTTATCACACCCGATCATCACGTGGTGTCATCACGACGAACTGTCGCAACGGTGCATACTCACAGAGAACACTTATACCTTGAAATTTAGTGAGAGATCATCTTATAATGCTACCGCCGAACTAAGCAAAATAAGATGCCTAAAGGATAAACATCACATGCAATCAATATAAGCGATATGATATGGCCATCATCATCTTGTGCCTTTGATCTCCTCTCCAAAGCACCATCATGATCACCATCGTCACCTGCGCGACACCTTGATCTCCATCGTAGCATCATTGTCGTCTCGCCAACTATTGCTTCTACGACTATCGCTATCGCTTAGTGATAAAGTAAAAAACAATACATGGCAATTGCATTGCATACAATAAAGCGACAATCATATGGCTCCTGCCAGTTGCCGATAACTCTGTTACAAAACATGATCATCTCATACAATAAAATATAGTGTCATGTCTTGACCATATCACATCACAACATGCCCTGCAAAAACAAGTTAGACGTCCTCTACTTTGTTGTTGCAAGTTTTACGTGGCTGCTACGGGCTTAGCAAGAACCGTTCTTACCTACGCATCAAAAACCACAACGATTTTTTGTCAAGTGTGTTATTTTAACCTTCAACAAGGACCGGGCGTAGCCACACTCGATTCAACTAAAGTTGGAGAAACAGACACCCACTAGCCACCTGTGTGCGAAGCACGTCGGTAGAACCAGTCGCATGTAAGCGTACGCGTAATGTCGGTCTGGGCTGCTTCATACAACAATACCGCCGAATCAAAGTATGACATGCTGGTAAGCAGTATGACTATCATCGCCTGTCGGTGTCAAAACTGGCGGATCTCGGGTAGGGGGTCCCGAACTGTGCGTCTAAGGCTAATGGTAATAGGAGGCGGGGGACACAATGTTTTGCCTAGGTTCGGTCCCTCTCGATGGAGGTAATACCCTACTTCCTGCTTGATTGATCTTGATAATATGAGTATTACAAGAGTTGATCTACCACGAGATCGTAGAGGCTAAACCCTAGGAGCTAGCCTATGATTATGATTGTTGTTCTTGTCCTACGGACTAAACCCTCCGGTTTATATAGACATCGGAGGGGGCTAGGGTTACACAGAGTCAGTTGCAGAGAAGGACATCTACATATCCGAATCACCAAGCTTGCCTTCCACGCAAAGGAGAGTCCCAACCGGACACGGGACGAAGTATTCAATCTTGTATCTTCATAGTCCAACAGTCCGGCCAAAGTACATAGTCCGGCTGTCCGAGGACCCCCTAATCCAGGACTCCCTCTGTAGCCCCTGAACCAGGCTTCAATGACGATGAGTCCGGTGCGCAGATTGTCTTCGGCATTGCAAGGCGGGTTCCTTCTCCGAATACTCCATAGAAGATTTTGAACACAAGGATCATGTCCAGCTCTGCAAAACAAATTCCACATACCACCGTAGAGAGTATAATATTCCACAAATCTAATCTGCTGACAACTTGTCATAACGTGACATCCTGCCGTGGTTCGGTCATTACGAACCGTTTTTTCCCAGCCTGCCACTGCACGTGTTACGAGGTGGTTTCATTGGCACGTCTTGTCGAAGCAGAGATCGTGTTCCCCTTATCACGTGATTCTCATCAATACGGGTGTGGGTAACCCAATCGTGCTTGTTAGTATGACTCCTCGATTTTAGGCAAGTTCAAATGGCCACGCGAAGGACACTTGATATTCACCCTCTTTATAAAGGGGGCCGAGGCCTGTCCTTTTCTTCCCACGCTCGATCCTTGTCTTCCCCCACCTCGAGTTCCAACACCCAAGGCTCAGGCTAAGCGCTTTAGACCTTCAACCATGTTCGGATCCAACCTTCAAGGTCGGTGGATGGCAGAGGAGGACATTAAGAAGCTAAGGGAAGCCAGGTATCTGACCGCCGAAATCCCGCACAGGCTGCCTGCTCAAGGGCAGGTCATCCCCACTCCCAAACCCAACGAGAGTGTCATATTTGTTTCCCACTTCCTACGAGGGCCAGGCTTTAGTCTTGATCCCTTTGTTAGAGGGCTTACATTCTATTATGGGCTCGATTTCCATGATCCGGCTCCAGATTCCACCCTTCACATCTCGTCGTTTATCGTCGTGTGTGAGGCCTTCCTCCGCATCACCCCACACTTCGGCTTATGGCTCAAGACCTTCAATGTGAAGCCGAAGATGATCTATGGGCGACACGTAGAATGCGGAGGTGCCATAATAAGCAAAGGCGCCGATGCTCTATGGCCAAAGGGTTCCTTCCCTGAGGCGTCCAACTTATGGCAACGTGAGTGGTTCTACATCGCAGCTCCCCGAGGTACATAGTGGGCGGTTGCCCCCACCTTCCGCTCGGGCCCTCCGCCGCAACTGGCATCATGGGTCAACAAGGGGCTGGACTGGGGGCCAGTTAATGACGTGCTGACATTGCAAAGTCGCATCCGAGATCTCCTCAAGAGGGATGTCAGTCTTGTCAAGGTAATGCAAGTTATGCTAGTTCGTCGGGTCCTGCCATGCCAACGTCGATCTCTCCGCATGTGGGAGTTCAATCCGGAAGGACCGCGAACCATTCAACAATTCTTTGGCGCGATGCTCGAAGAGATGTATGGATTATTCTTCGGATCACGAATAAAGTGTCCGAACACCATCGAGGATGCACGTCTCAACTGCAACCATCTAGACACCCACGTAAATAATTCTGTGGCCGAACATGCTGTCTTTTTATTTGTCACAACATCATTCTGAAAAAATCGCTCTCGTCTAGGACTGGATAAGAAAGGTAGAGAGGATCAGGTGTTCGGCCCCCCTTCCCGAAGGCTCGCTGGATCCTGTACTAGCCAGGATGCTTGAGCATGCACCTTATCAAGTGCGGTCAGGGGAAGATAAAGGGAGGAATAAAGAAGCCGAAAGCGGGCTTCACACATTACACATCCAAACCTGGGGAATTAGTGTCTCCGTGAAGGAGGATAGTCGGGGAGAAGAATCTAAAATCCCCTCTCCCCAAGGAAGGAAAAGGACCGCCTCTGAAGACTTGGAAACGGGGTTTCCAAACGAGGGAAGAAACCTTCGCCAGAGGGCCCTGCCTTGAAGGGCGTCCTTGCCGCACGGCGCCCGCAAGGGCGCCAGCCCTCCACCGAGCTGTAAGTGAACAAGAGTACTTTGGTAATATATCCTGCTTTATCTCTGGGGACAGTAACCGAGACATATATCTTGCAGCTCGGCTCATAGCCCTTCTCGACAGAGTTCGTCTTTGGGGGATCTTCTTCCGGAGATGATGGAGAGCGAAATGCCCCCCTGTCTTCCCGCCTCGTGGGGCGGACGACCCTGAGGTCTCGTCACGGAGGATTTCTCTTGATCCGCCAAGGCCAAAAGGTAACCCTCCGGCCACCAAAGTCCGGAGTACTCGGCTCCTAAGGAGAGCAACAGAAAGAGTCCGGGACTGTCCGGTGCCCAACTGGACACATTGATGGGTCTTCCGGAGCAAGCGGCTATCTCAAAGGTGCATCGTACTTTAATGGGTACGGTGGTTGAGAGGATTTCATCCGCCAACAGTGGGTTGCATGAAGCTTTTACGAGCCTACTAAGAGGCTTTGAGGTACGCAAAGTAATATATATATATATATATATATATATATATATATATATATATATGGATGGTACCGCACACGCTAGGTGTGCTCTATACAGATAGTAGCCCCTGAGACTCTGGTTGCCGTCCAGAGGCGGCAAACAGAGGATCATAGTCCCAGGTAATGATCGCGCTGCTTTCATGTGCGGGCGGCTGAGGGTCCGGTGGCTGGCCGGACTGCTGAGTTGACCGAACTAAGGCGGCAACTTGACGCGGCAGATGCCGACATCACGCTTGTGAACAAGCGGCTTGACGAGGTACAGGGTATGTATTTTCGGGTGGTCAATAAATATTAAGAGGAGCATGATGCTAGTATCTATAATATGTTGTGACTGTAGATGGAGCTGCCGCCGTAGAGACCCTCCGGGCGGAACTTGCCTGAGCCAAGGAACAAGCTAGGAGAAGTGATGCGGCCGCCCTAAAGGCGGTCGAAGAGTTAAGAGCCGAACAGGCTGCTCATTGCCAGAGCGAAGATAAAATAGACAAGATGGATGTTGAGCTGAAAGATGTCGTCGGCCTATATGAGCTTCTTGAAAAGGAAAGCCAAGCGAAAACGGCTGACCTGAATAAAGCCATGGAAGCAGCCAAGGAAACCCGCTCTAAAATCAGAGCGGCGAAGGAGGAGCTCCATCAAGCCGGAGATATCACGGCTGGGAAGCCCTTTTTGTTGCGGACGAAGTTCGCAGATCCGAAGTATGCCCCTCTGGATCAATTATGGAGTGCTGCAGACGAGTAATTGGACCTGGCAATGAGTGCTGCTGGTGCGACTGAGTTTTTCAAAGATCAGGAATGTCATGAAGTGGAAAGGTTGTTCTGGTCGCAGTTTAGTGCTCCAACGCATCCGCTGCTGTTAACTGAGCAAATGGCCGAGTGGGCCGAGCTCCATAGGTTGTACGGACTTGCCATGAGGTCTGTCGTGGATCATCTTTGGCCGAAGGGACCAAGGCCGAATAGTTATTTTGGTTTAGTGCAACGATTCCTTGGTGTTATGCCACATATCGATGTTGTAAAGAGGTCGACATGCATAGAGGGTGCGCGGATGGCTCTTGCCCGTGTTAAGACATACTTGGCAGAGATGGAGGCCACCGCTATTGTAACCTGAGGTCCGGCTGTAGGCCAGGTCCCGGCCGAGCACTATTTTGAAGAAGTCCTAGAAGGCGCTCGTTTAATAGAGGCTCAGTGCTCGAAGAGTATCATGTTCGAGTGACATGTATCCCAATTGTAAAAACAATGCTATTTGGATTATAAAGGCTGTGTTTATAGTTTTCCCTGAAACTATTATGATGCCTCCTGTGCGGCCGTTTATGTATGTATATAACCTGAAAGTTTGCAGTCGTCGGCTTCAGCCCCCACGCATATAATGCAGGGGTGTTCAGAAGAGCGCATATTCACACTTGATCCAACGTCTTGGTCCATTAAGGAGGTGATAGCGCGGTGAACAAGGCAATCGGACTATATAGCTTTAACACTTTCACTTAGCCATAGGAGTTTGACGGTGGGGCTACTATATAGCCCCTGGTACTTCCGCGCTCATCCGAATACGGTGCGCGTACATACATGACCGGGAAACTGGTCCTTCGTTAATGCGGAGGAATCACGAGGATTCTGCTAAGTCATCGAGTGGTTGACCAGTCTCGCGCTTTATCATGACAGTCAGTTTTCGGCTTTCTCTACTGAGGTGCTCATCTAGATGAACCAGGGCACAATCACAGTAGTTCTCCCGGTGCCACCTTAGCCGATAGAGCGGAACGTAAGGTAGCAAAACACGGGAGCCGGGCAAACCCAACTATTGACCAAAGACATGATTCGGAGCTGATGCATATAAGGCCAAACTCGCGACGCCGAACACTCCCTAAGGTATTCGGACTTTATAACATATACTGGGCCGAGTAATGCCCTTGATAATGAGCCCTGAATTTCCAGGTATGTGCATTAGTCTGACGTGACAAAATGCCAATAACGCTAGCATCCCTCTCGGTTGTGTTGAGTATCCGGAGGGTGTGAAGCAACAAGAGACAGTAAAAAAGGTTACACAGGGTCTTAATCTAAAAAGAAACCTTTGAGCGGGGCCCTGCTGCACGTCTGCGCCTGTGTCTCCGTTGTGCCGTATCCTGGAAGGGTGTAGCACGATGATCATCTGTAAAAGAGAAAAATCCAGGTTAAAGTCTTCGTGCGAAAAATTGGTTATTCTTAATGAACCATTAAAATGCGATCCATTATTGTATTAATAGGGTCAAGCCGAACTGTAGCCCTTTTTACATGCGGGAAGCCCCTAGCACCACCTATGGGGGTATATCCCTTGACCCAGTCTCAGGTTTATCTGAGCTGCTACAGCTAGTGGTGCGCCGGACTCGTCTAACCATGTCCGCGGTCTTGACGACCGATCATTCATTCTGGTTGGAGAGATCGTTTAGTGTTCGGCTGCTAGGGCCGCCACATATTCCTCCGCACATAAGGAACACTTTGTGTTTCCGCTAACTGTGATGATGCCATGTGGACTGGGCATCTTAAGCTTAAGATAAGCGTAATGCGGTACTGCATTAAAACGAGCAAAGGCTGTTCTTCCGAGTAGTGCGTGAAAGCCGCTTCAGAACGGAGCGATGTCAAAGGTTAATTCTTCGCGTCGGAAGTTGTCGGGAGAACCGAATACAACCTCTAGCACTAGAGAGCCCGTGCAGCGGGCCTCTCGGCCTGGTATTACTCCTTTAAAGGTATTATTGCTTTGGCTGATTCTTGTCGGGTCTATCCCCATTTTGCGGACGATGTCCTGATATATTAGATTAAGACTATTGCCGTCGTCCATAAGGACTCGGGTGAGATGGTATCCGTCAATTATTGGGTCTAGCACCAAGGCAGCCAATCCTCCGTGCCGGATACTAGTCGGGCAGGCTGACCAAGGGTTGAACTTGGGGGTGATGGGCTCCACGTCGTATACATCTCAGAGTGCGCGTTGGCGTCTCCTCTTCGGTAGGTGAATTACGTAAATCATGTTCATTGTTTTGACCTCTGGTGGGAATTTTTTTGGTCCCGCAATGTTCGGCTGGTGAGGTTCGTCCTTGTCTTCACTTGGTGTCTCCCTCCCCTTATGTTTGGCGTTTAGCTTGCCGGCCTGCTTGAAGACCCATCATTCTCTGTTGTAGTGATTTGCAGGTTTGTCGGAGGTGCCATGAATCAGACATAATCTATCCAGAATCTTGTTTAGGCTGGACGGTCCATCTCTACTGCCTTTAAATGGCTTTTCCGTTGACCGGGTTGAGAGCCCCTGAATCCCATGTTTACCGCCGTGTTGTCTGGGCTGTCTTCATTGTTTCGATGCTTGCTTTTATTGCGTCGCGGTTTCCCGTTGCCATCCCTGACTTCGGATGTGCCTGGGTCGCTGGTGCCGTGTCACGCCCAAGATGCGACCCTATCCTAAAGGAACTCAAAGGTCCCACCAAGGATAGAAGCGCTTCTTGAAGACGCTTTTGCAAGGTGGATATCATTACATCAACATTACATAATAGATGGGGATACATACAAAAGGCATACAATGCCACACGAATACAACATCATATTACATAAGAGCACCATCCGACTACGGATGAAACACAAACAAAAACTCAAACGACATCCACCCTGCTAAACCAGGCTGCCGACCTGGAACCTATCCCCTGATCGAAGAAGAAGCAGAAGAAGAACTCAACGCAAGCAAGCATCGCTCTCGCGTCATGATCGTCGCAAACCTGTACCTGCAACTGTTGTTGTAGTAATCTGTGAGCCACGAGGACTCAGCAATCCCATTACCATGGGTATCAAGACTAGCAAAGCTTAATGAGAAAGGAAGGGGTAAAGTGGTGAGGTAGCAGCAGCGACTAAGCAAGTATGGTGGCTAACATACGCAAAAGAGAGCGAGAAGAGAGCAAACGGAACGGTCGTGAAGCTAGCAATGATCAAGAGGTGATCCTGAACTCCTACTTACGTCAATCATAACCCAAAACCATGTTCACTTCCCGGACTCCGCCGAAAAGAGACCATCATGGCTACACACGCGGTTGATGCGTTTTAATTCGGATCTGGTGTCAAGTTATCTACAATCGGACATTAACAAATTCCCATCTGCCACATAACCGCGGGCACGGCTCTCGAAAGTTTATACCCTGCAGGGGTGTCCCAACTTAGCCCATGATAAGCTCTCGCGATCAACGAAGGATATTCCTTCTCCCCGGGAAGACCCGATCAGTCTCAGAATCCCGGCTACAAGACATTTCGACAGTAATAAAACAAGACCAGCAAGACCTCCCGGCGTGCCGACATCCTGATAGTAGCCGCGCGTATCTCGTCTCAGGCCACGACCAGAAGAGCAGTACGTACAACTAGAACCAGCCCTCAAGTTTCCCCGAGGTGGCGCTGCAAGTGGCTCTAGTTTGGACCAACACTTAGACAAGCATTGGCCCGGGGGGGCTAAAATAAGATGACCCTTGGGATGCGCGACTCCCAAGGGAAAAAGGTAATAGGTGAGGCAAATGGTAAAACCAATGTTGGGCCTTGCTGGAGGAGTTTTATTCAAAGCGAACTGTCAAGGGGGTCCCATAAATCACCCGACCGCGTTAGGAACGCAAAATCCGGGAACATAACACCGGTATGACGGAAACTAGGGCGGCAAGAGTGGAACAAAACACCAGGCATAAGGCCGAGCCTTCCACCCTTTACCAAATATATAGATGCATTAATAATATAAGAGATATTGTGATATCCCAACATAACCCTGTCCACCATGGAGCAATCTTCAACTTCACCTACAACTAGCAACGCTATAAGAGGGGCTGAGCAAAGCGGTAACATAGCCAAGCAATGGTTTGCTAGGAAGGGTGTCAAAGGTTAGAGGTTCATGGCAATTTGGGAGGCTTGAAGAACAAGTTATAGGATGCGTAACATAGCGATAGAACGAAGCAACTAGCATAGCAATGATAGTAGTGAGATCTAGGGTAGCGGTCATCTTGCCTGAAATCCCGCTAGGAAGAAGAACGAGTCCATGAAGAAGACAAGCGGACGTAGTCGAACGAATCCTCACAACTCCGGAATGAAACCGAAGCTAACGAGAGAAGCAAACCGGAAAGAAGCAAACAACATGGTAAACACACAAGCATAAACATGTCATGATGCACAAACAAGTATGATGCATGTCCAGTTTAATGAGGCATGGCATGGCAAACAACACTACAAGTTAAGTAGAGCTCAATATGCAACGAGTTGCATATTGATGAAACACCACATCAATTATTTAGTTTCTCTCTCGGTTATGAACAAGACAATATTAAATGTTGGTTAACATGGCAAGAGGTGAAGCATAATTAAACTAACTATTTAGGCAAGTTTAAATGAGGCCGGAAACACAAACAACAATTTCGGAAAATCCCCATGTTATTTAGCAATTTAGTGCAACAACAATTTTAAACATTTTAAATGTTGTTATCATGATGCGGATGATACATGCAAAACTTATGCAATATTTATGAAAATGTTGACATGAGCATGTAATGAAGCATTTGGTCACCATGGTGGAACAAAACAGGTGCCACGGCAACGAATCAGAAAATGATGCCACGGCAACATACCGGTTCCGATAGCTCATGGAGATACCAGTGCAAAAGGAAGTGTGCGGATGTGCGGAACATGCTAGAGATGGTGGGGTGCTCCCGACTACCGGGTTCCCACAAGTTAGTGGTATGGAAACGAGTGACAAATCGGACACGGTGCAAACACGAGCATCTCATACAACATGCATTCGGTCCACGGTTGATCGTCTCGGGGTTATACCTTTGAAGCATGCATTTCGGGGCGGTTCAAAATCGTCGAGGGAAGTAGTCGTTCACGGGACGTAGGGGAAGTAGTTGTACTCGTGTCGTAGTGGAAGTTGTGGTACACGACAACGGCAGTCGAACACGAGTTGTAGTTGAACTTGAAGGGTCGTCAACGTCGTGGCACTTGGCGTCCATGTGGTCTCCGAGAAACTTGACAGACTGGTTGCTCCGAGTCCTCGGTCCTCATGCTACTTGCCGAAATCCAAGGGGGTCTTAGCAAGATCCAGAACAACACAAAAGGCCTCGGTTGACAGTGTTCAAAAGGGCAGAACGAACTGGTCGCATGCGACGGCAGCATGCTTGCGGACATGGTGCCCGCAGTAGCAGTGGGGGTTCAGTGCCATGGGAAGGCAGGACCAACAGGAGCAAGTTCAACTGGAGCTGCTGCTCGCATGATGGAGCTCGAGGCGCGACGGAGCTCCTGGTGGTCGCCGGCGGTGGAGATACGGCAGCGCGCTGGTAGCAGGAGGTGAGGGCAGGGCTCGAACACGGACTCGAGGCAGGAGGGCAAACGCGAACTGCGGAGGTGTGACAACAGAGGTCAAAGTGGAGGCCGATGCAGCGGGAACGACGGCGTGCAGGGTGTGCGTGTGGGAGGGAGAGGAAGGAGGCCATGCGCAAGGCAGGAGTGTGGTGGAGGCGGGCGAAGGTCGCGGCAACGAGGAGAAGGGAGAGGTGGCCGCGGCAAAGGGAGGCAAGGGCGAGGTGCGGGGCGGAGCAGAGGGGACGCAGGCGGCTGCTGTCGCGAGGCGGAGGCGACGAAGGTGGTGCTCCACTCCTCCTGGTGCTCCTCCGGCGAGGAGAGTTGGTGACGGGACGAGGCGGCGCAGGGTCGGGCAAGATGCCCTGGCGGCGGCGCTAGGAGGAGGATGAGGGGATCGAGATGGAGTGGCTGCGGGACAAGGGGACGAGGGAGAGAAGAGGGGTCGGGCCTAGGGTTAGAGAAATTGGTGGGCTGCGGGGATGAGGTGGGCTGGCGCTGGGAGGAGGCCGAGCTGCGGTAGCTGGGAGGCCCAGCTGGGCTGGCTCTCTCCCTTCTCTTCTAAATAAAAAAACAGAGAGAAGAAAGAAAAGAGAGAGAGAGATGTTAGGGGTGGAGCTTGGGCAGGAGGGCAATTTCCTTGGACTCACAAAAATGAGCGTGACCCAAGAAAATAGGAGTGTGCATGTGCAAGGTTGGAAAAAGCGGTAGGCGTAAGCGAGGCGGTTGGCCTTCGCCTAGTGCCTAGGCGGTGCCTAAGCGCCCTAGGCGCAGCCTAGGTGGTAATATAGTTTTTACACGTAATGTATTTGTGATTATTGTATGGGTGTTGATATTAGTTTAGGGCATATAAATAAGTTAGTTGCCGTCTACTGCCATTGGAATATATCCAGTTTGGCATAACAGTGCAGTATGTGGCATGATTTCTTGCTTGAGTAGGCAATTCCTTGCTTGCCCTGCCTAGACCTCCATTTATGCCCTAGGCGAGGCGTTTGGCCATTGCCTAGTGCCTAGGCGTGCCTAAGCGCCTCCTAGGCACTGCCTTTTCCAACAGAGTGCATGTGTGAGAGGTTAGAATTCAAACTCATTTGAATTTAATTCAAATGGTCTTGCACAGGAAGTAGGTGCTAGGGAGGTCCAAAAATGTTGAGACTTTAGAAGGAGCCTCGATAAAAGAGATAAGAATTGTTGGCAAAGTTTGGGGACCAAACTTGAAGTAGAAAGGGCATGGGAATTTGCAAGTGTGTTACGGTTAATTCCAAGCTAATGGAATATTTTATAGTAGCTCCCTAAATATTGGGAGGATATGTTATAAAGAGAAATCACCATGTGAATATCCCTCAATTTAAATGGACCGAGGATCCACACGATTTATTTAGTAGAGTTTTTGAAAGGGTTGCATGATGACAAGATGCAATGCAAATGATGCAATGAGATGAGATGCATGACATGAAGAAAACGCAAAACAAAAGACAAAACCCAACCACGAAGGAAATATCATATCGCATCTCCGGAAAAGGCAAGAATTGGAGTTACGAATCTGGAAAGTTGTATCCGGGGTGTTACAACACTCCACCACTACGAGAGGATCTCGTCCCAAGATCTAGGATGGCACCGGAGAGAAACAAAAGAGGAAGATAAGAGGTAAAACTAAGTTGCTTCTTTGACGAACGAGTGAAACCACGAACCATGAGAGGTTGAGCAATTTAAAAGAAAGAGTACAACAGAGATGAACGAGATTGCAAACAATTCGTTAGAAAATAGGAACAAGGAACATTAGAACTTGAGGGTTGCAAAGACATGAATCAAGAGTTTAATGGACAAGATAGAATTCGAAGCCACTCCAGTTAAAACAAGATGAGAGAGGAAGAATTCGGGCAGCACTCCGGTTGAACATGGAAGGAATAGAACATGAACTTGAGAAGATGGGATGATACTTGATGAAATCAACAACACACTGCCTCCGAAACTATTGAAAGAATGGCACAATGGGTAAGAAGGATTTCAAACAGCAATCCGATAGAAAAGAGAGGCAAAACTTGATAAGATGAAAAGAACTTGAGAAAAAGACATGACACAACACTCCGGTTAAGTGGGTAAGCACGAAAAGAACACGATCCTCACAAAACGAGGTGATGGGTGAAGAGCACAACATCACGATGCCTCCGTAACGAAAGAATAGAAGTTAGACCATTGGGATAAAGGGATGGAGAAGGAAATGACAACTTTTGCCATAAGAGAACTTGGAAAGCATCCTTGTAAAGAAGAATTGAATGGAGTTGTTGGAAAATCAACAACGAAAAGATAAGCTTGTTGTGGGCTTATGGAAAACATCTCAAAATTATGAGGTGACAACCGGCCACTAACGAAAACAATTGCTTGCTTGAGATCAACGAAGGGATGAAAACTTCTTCCACCAAGAGGATAGAGAGATAACTTGGACCATTGATAATCACCACAATAGCAACATTTCTTAGGGAAGGCTTTAGGTGAAATATGACACAAGATAACTCCAAGGAAGAAATTGATGGATTTAATATACCTCATTCTTGACAACATGTGAATCATGAAACATGAATGGAAATTGTCAAGAATGATATAACGCCATCTCGAAGATAAGGTAGAAGGAATTGCACTTCGAAATGCAAGATGAAGAATACTTGAGCTCCTCAAAACAAAACATGTGTTGAGCACCATGTTTAATTTTTAAGTATAGCTTGGCTGATCTTAACTTCAAGAGAAATCTTGAAGAACAATTGAAGAATGAAAAGAATCCTTGACGAACCATCATGTAGAGCCTCCATGAAGAACTCCGGTAATAAAAGGATGATAAAAAAGAAAGAGAAGTTGAAAACACAAGGTGAAGTCTTGCGATTATTTAGATGGAGCTTCGCGACGAGATAATGCGGAAAACTTGGAACTCCAGAAAAGAAAAAAGATGAAACACTAGAACCGAGAATTACTTCATCATCAACAATCTCCGGAAGAAAAGAATTAAACACTTGGATGAAACAAGAATAAGAATTATGTTATGCGTATCCTTCATCAATTTAAGTTGATGACAAGCAACGGATTTGGCATACTACTTATTCCCATAGAAAAGGATTAAGAGATATATAGCACAAACTTGAGAAGGTATTGATGGAACCACCAGTGGGATTGAAACAACGAAAAAAATGAATGAATTGATGCGATAACGAAGGAAGAGAAATCTTGAATGAACCACCGTAAGAATTGAAAATGAAAGTAGCAAAGGCACAAATCATCGGGGAGAATGGGAAAACGAATGAAGATACTTGAGGGGATTTAGATACATGAGAACAAAGAGACCATGAACTGATTAGAGGTTATTTGAACGATTCACCGGTAAGATTTTGAGAACGATAGCTACACGCTGAGAATGAAGAATTATGACATAATGGCCTTCGGAGGAAAGAAATGGAAACAACTCATGAAATGCTTCGGATGGGTGAAAAGAATTCCCACAATCGAAAACAATTATGAGAGGATGGCATCAAACTTGAACTACGCATCTTTGGAAGAACTAGTAAGGATTTAAGAGGAACTCTTCTTCGGACTTCAAAATCCGAGAATGCCGAGGAGAAACACCACCAAATTGTTGAGAAACTCCGGAAGGGTTAAAAGAGGAAAAGGTTGAGCCAAAGCTGAAAAGAATTTGAAAGCGACCTTGGAGAAGGCATGTGACTGATGAAAATTCATTCTTACGTCAAACTTGGAAATGAATTTGAGAATAGCTCCGGGAAAATTAGAAGAGTCAGGTAAGATCCTGGAAAAAGACCTGTGAGTTAGGGCCCACTCAAAAGAAAACACCGTTGAACAATTTTAAAGAGAGGTTGCACCGGTTGAATTAAATGGCTTGAATGAGATAACAACCTCGAAATATCTTGAACGGATTGAGAATGGAAACACAAATCTTGAGAGATATCTTCAGCACTCTAGAACAAATGAATAGGAAGAAGTGAATGATTAAGAGGTGCATCGTCATGAGAAAGCATTAGAAACGAGGAAAGGAATATGATGAATATCGAAAGCTTGAATTGGATCCACCGGAGAAGAAAAGAGATGAAGAATGATAAACTTGAAGCTTCCTGAGCATCTTCACGAGGGATCACCGGATCAGAACATTGATTGAAAAGAGTGAAGTGACTTCACATGAATAAATGGATACTTGATTAAAATAAATGATTCCTTGAAGAAAAAGGGTGGGAGGGTGGGGAAAACAAAGACAACTTGGGATGAACGAAACAAACACCGTTGAGAAAACTTAGAATTGATCTTGCGGATGGGGAGAATGATGGGATCATCTCGAAGAGAAGCACACCTGTTGGAAAAGAATTAACATGACAACCTCAATGATCAAAAAGGATTAGTATTCACATAGCAATATGAGAACACCGTTTAGGAAAGGTATGGATTCAACATTTGACTTTGAAGCAACTCGAATACCATAAATAAAACAAAACAAAGGATTTGGCTTGCAGAATAAGCCGGAACAAATACATATGATAGAGATTTACCCAATCCCATATCATGCATCTGTCGGAAAGATATTCTAGGAGCTACTTGAATTCCCACCTATAAACTCCCGAAACTTTCTGGTTATGCAATCTGGTGTTGGGGATACAGGGGAAGCAATATATCTCACCCAAACTAACAATCCCTACATCCAGCTGTATCCATCCGTCAACACATAACCAAGAAACCTTCGGAAATCGTGTACCTCAACCTTCGAAAAGCATCCGTTATACGAGTTATGGAAATACTCCCGCACTCCCCAGTACTGGGTGACGTCGAGGTTATCTCACCAACAACTGCATAAAAGAGATTTTCAATGTCGGCAAAACTCAGGTATTCCAGAACTGCAACGATAAAATTATGACGACAACACCTCGGCGCTCAACTCCCCGGGACACTGCCACAACCCCTAAATGACAGGAGGCACCAAGAACAATGTTCTCGTCATAAGAATATCGGAACGATCCCAAGATACCCGCGAGATCCTAAAATTTTTGAGAAAAAAAATTGAGGAGAGGAAAGATAAAACATCTACGTCAAGAGTCCTCACCAGAGCGACGAAGGGGGCTGAGGAGTAAAAAGAATCCTACTCTCCGATATATATAATCCTAAGACTCAAAACATTTTTCTTCTAGACTCAACAACGGCCAACAATCAAGGGGGCACTATGGTCGGTCGAGGCTCTGATACCAACTTGTCACGCCCAAGATGTCACCCTATCCTAAAGTAACTCGAAGGTCCCACCAAGGATAGAAGCGCATCTTGAAGACGCTTTTGCAAGGTGGATATCATTACATCAACATTACATAATAGATGGGGATACATACAAAAGGCATACAATGCCACACGAATACAACATCATATTACATAAGAGCACCATCCGACTACGGATGAAACACAAACAGAAACTCAAACGACATCCACCCTCCTAAACCAGACTGCCGACCTGGAACCTATCCCCTGGTCGAAGAAGAAGCAGAAGAAGAACTCAACGCAAGCAAGCATCGCTCTCGCGTCATGATCATCGCAAACCTGTACCTGCAATTGTTGTTGTAGTAATCTGTGAGCCACGAGGACTCAGCAATCCCATTACCATGGGTATCAAGACTAGCAAAGCTTAATGGGAAAGGAAGGGGTAAAGTGGTGAGGTAGCAGCAGCGACTAAGCAAGTATGGTGGCTAACATACGCAAAAGAGAGCGAGAAGAGAGCAAACGGAACGGTCGTGAAGCTAGCAATGATCAAGAGGTGATCCTGAACTCCTACTTACGTCAATCATAACCCAAAACCATGTTCACTTCCCGGACTCCGCCGAAAAGAGACCATCACGGCTACACACGCGGTTGATGCGTTTTAATTCGGATCTGGTGTCAAGTTATCTACAACCGGACATTAACAAATTCCCATCTGCCACATAACCGCGGGCACGGCTCTCGAAAGTTTATACCCTGCAGGGGTGTCCCAACTTAGCCCATGATAAGCTCTCGCGATCAACGAAGGATATTCCTTCTCCCCGGGAAGACCCGATCAGTCTCGGAATCCCGGCTACAAGACATTTTGACAGTAATAAAACAAGATCAGCAAGACCTCCCGGCGTGCCGACATCCTGATAGTAGCCGCGCGTATCTCATCTCAGGCCACGACCGGATGAGCAGTACGTACAACTAGAACCAGCCCTCAAGTTTCCCCGAGGTGGCGCTGCAAGTGGCTCTAGTTTGGACCAACACTTAGACAAGCATTGGCCCGGGGGGGCTAAAATAAGATGACCCTTGGGATGCGCGACTCCCAAGGGAAAAAGGTAATAGGTGAGGCAAATGGTAAAACCAATGTTGGGCCTTGCTGGAGGAGTTTTATTCAAAGCGAACTGTCAAGGGGGTCCCATAAATCACCCGACCGCGTTAGGAACGCAAAATCCGGGAACATAACACCGGTATGACGGAAACTAGGGCGGCAAGAGTGGAACAAAACACCAGGCATAAGGCCGAGCCTTCCACCCTTTACCAAATATATAGATGCATTAATAATATAAGAGATATTGTGATATCCCAACATAACCCTGTCCACCATGGAGCAATCTTCAACTTCACCTACAACTAGCAACGCTATAAGAGGGGCTGAGCAAAGCGGTAACATAGACAAGCAATGGTTTGCTAGGAAGGGTGTCAAAGGTTAGAGGTTCATGGCAATTTGGGAGGCTTGAAGAACAAGTATAGGATGCAACATAGCGATAGAACGAAGCAACTAGCATAGCAATGATAGTAGTGAGATCCAGGGTAGCGGTCATCTTGCCTGAAATCCCGCTACGAAGAAGAACGAGTCCACGAAGAAGACAAGCGGACGTAGTCGAACGAATCCTCACAACTCCGGAACGAAACCGAAGCTAACGAGAGAAGCAAACCGGAAAGAAGCAAACAACATGGTAAACACACAAGCATAAACATGTCATGATGCACAAACAAGTATGATGCATGTCCAGTTTAATGAGGCATGGCATGGCAAACAACACTACAAGTTAAGTAGAGCTCAATATGCAACGAGTTGCATATTGACGAAACACCACATCAATGATTTAGTTTCTCTCTCGGTTATGAACAAGACAAGATTAAATGTTGGTTAACATGGAAAGAGGTGAAGCATAATTAAACTAACTATTTAGGCAAGTTTAAATGAGGCCGGAAACACAAGCAACAATTCCGGAAAATCCCCATGTTATTTAGCAATTTAGTGCAACAACAATTTTAAACATTTTAAATGTTGTTATCATGATGCGGATGATACATGCAAAACTTATGCAATATTTATGAAAATGTTGACATGAGCACGTAATGAAGCATTTGGTCACCATGGCGGAACAAAACAGGTGCCACGGCAACGAATCAGAAAATGATGCCACAGCAACATACCGGTTCTGATAGCTCATGGAGATACCGGTGCAAAAGGAAGTGTGCGGATGTGCGGAACATGCTAAAGATGGTGGGGTGCTGCCGACTACCGGGTTCCCACAAGTTAGTGGTATGGAAACGAGTGACAAATCGGACACGGTGCAAACACGAGCATCTCATACAACATGCATTCGGTCCATGGTTGATCGTCTCGGGGTTATACCTTTGAAGCATGCATTTCGGGGCGGTTCAAAATCGTCGAGGGAAGTAGTCGTTCACGGGACGTAGGGGAAGTAGTTGTACTCGTGTCGTAGTGGAAGTTGTGGTACACGACAACGGCAGTCGAACACGAGTTGTAGTTGAACTTGAAGGGTCGTCAACGTCGTGGCACTTGGCGTCCATGTGGTCTCTGAGAAACTTGACAGACTGGTTGCTCCGAGTCCTCGGTCCTCATGCTACTTGCCGAAATCCAAGGGGGTCTTGGCAAGACCCAGAACAACACAAAAGGCCTCGGTTGACAGTGTTCAAAAGGGCAGAATGAACTGGTCGCATGCGACGGCAGCGTGCTTGCGGACATGGTGCCCGCAGTAGCAGTGGGGGTTCAGGACCATGGGAAGGCAGGACCAATAGGAGCAAGTTCAACTGGAGCTGCTGCTCGCAGGATGGAGCTCGAGGCGCGACGGAGCTCCTGGTGGTCGCCGGCGGCGGAGGTACGGCAGCGCGCTGGTAGCAGGAGGTGAGGGCAGGGCTCGAACACGGACTCGAGGCAGGAGGGCAAACGCGAACTGTGGAGGTGTGACAACAGAGGTCAAAGTGGAGGCCGATGCAGCGGGAACGACGGCTTGCAGGGTGTGCGTGTGGGAGGGAGAGGAAGGAGGCCATGCGCAAGGCAGGAGTGTGGTGGAGGCGGGCGAAGGTCGCGGCAACGAGGAGAAGGGAGAGGTGGCCGCGGCAAAGGGAGGCAAGGGCGAGGTGCGGGGCGGAGCAGAGGGGACGCAGGCGGCTGCTGTCGCGAGGCGGAGGCGACGAAGGTGGTGCTCCACTCCTCCTGGTGCTTCTCCGGCGAGGAGAGTTGGCGGCGGGACGAGGCGGCGCAGGGTCGGGCAAGATGCCCTGGCGGCGGCACTAGGAGGAGGATGAGGGGATCGAGATGGAGTGGCTGTAGGACGAGGGGGCGAGGGAGAGAAGAGGGGTCGGGCCTAGGGTTAGAGAAATTGGTGGGCTGCGGGGATGAGGTGGGCTGGCGCTGGGAGGAGGCCGAGCTGCGGTAGCTGGGAGGCCCAGCTGGGCTGGCTCTCTCCCTTCTCTTCTAAATAAAAAAAATAGAGAGAAGAAAGAAAAGAGAGAGAGAGAGAGATGTTAGGGGTGGAGCTTGGCAGGAGGGCAATTTCCTTGGACTCGCAAAAATGAGCGTGACCCAAGAAAATAGGAGTGTGCATGTGTGAGAGGTTAGAATTCGAACTCATTTGAGTTTAATTCAAATGGTCTTGCACAGGAAGTAGGTGCTAGGGAGGTCCAAAAATGTTGAGACTTTAGAAGGAGCCTCGATAAAAGAGATAAGAATTGTTGGCAAAGTTTGGGGACCAAACTTGAAGTAGAAAGGGCATGGGAATTTGCAAGTGTGTTACGGTTAATTCCAAGCTAATGGGATATTTTATAGTAGCTCCCTAAATATTGGGAGGATATGTTATAAAGAGAAATCACCATGTGAATATCCCTAAATCTAATTGGACCGAGGATCCACACGATTTATTTAGTAGAGTTTTTGAAAGGGTTGCATGATGACAAGATGCAATGCAAATGATGCAATGAGATGAGATGCATGACATGAACAAAATGCAAAACAAAAGACAAAACCCAACCACGAAGGAAATATCATATCGCATCTCCGGAAAAGGCATGAATTGGAGTTACGAATATGGAAAGTTGTATCCGGGGTGTTACATGCCGCTACGGGCCAGCCAACTGTCTCCGCCCGTGCAAAAGCGGGTCATAAGGCTTGCTAGGGCTGCCATTGTCCTCGGTTTTTCCTGGCCGAGGTGTCTGGCGAGCCATTCGTCCCGGACATTGTGTTGGAAAGCAGCTAAGGCTTCAGCATCAGGGCAGTCGACGATTTGAGTCTTCTTCGTGAGAAATCTGTTCCAAAGCTTTCGGGCTGACTCTGCGGGCTGTTGAATTATGTGACTTAAATCGTCTGCATCCGAAGGTCGGACATAGGTCCCTTGAAAATTAGCCCTAAAAGCATCCTCAAGCTTTTCCCAACTTCCAATTGAGTTTTCAGGGAGGCTTTTCAGCCAGTGCCGAGCTGGTCCTTTCAACTTGAGGGGCAGGTATTTGATGGGTGGAGATCATCTCCGCGAGCCATGTGGATATGAAGGATAAAGTCCTCAATCCAAACCCCAGGGTCTGTCATTCCGTCGTATGCCTCTATGTTTACGGGTTTGAATCCCTCTGGAAATTCATGATCCAGCACCTCATCGGCGAAGCATAGGGGGTGCGCGGCACCCCTGTATTTGGATGTGTCACGACATTCTTCTGACGGTTGTGCTGTTCGCTTTTGATTCCGAGCTGTTATTCGGTCAGTATAGTCGTTTGGGCGGCCATGATTCTATGCCGGAGCGCGCTTTCTAGATCCGTAGATGGACCTGGCCATACCGGCTTTTTTATGCAGGTGCTCACATAAATCGTGCGCTGACTTGCGTGCAACGTCGTTAGCCGCCCTGTCGCGGCCACGGGGTGGTCGGTCCGGCTGATCGGCCGTTTTATTTTTCGGCTGAATGGGCTCTAAAGCCTCGTCGTCGAATTCAGGCAGCAGTCTGCGCTTTGGATAGCTCCTTGTGTGGCGACTGCCACCGTATTTTTCTTCGGTGTCAAGCACCTTGTTCCATCTGCTATTGAGCGTATTCTACGCGGCCTTAAGCCTTTGCTTCTGCTTCTTCAGGCTCCTCGCGGTGGCAATAAGCCTTCTATGGAGGTTCTCTTGTTCCAAGTGCCTTTCCGGGATGATGTGTGCATCGTCGTCTGGACTGTTCTTCTCTCCGGAGACAGGTTGATGAGTTTTACCCTTGGCGTCACCGTGATCGGACAGCGGCTCCGTGCTATGCTCGCCGTCCTCTGGCTCATCCTGCTCCATCGCTGGGTCCATGTGGTCATTGTTTCCTTTGGAATCGACCGGGGTATTATTCTTTCTTGCGCTGTTATCGCTGTTTTTGCTGAGGCGTGGTTTGGAGCGGCGCCTACGTCGTCGCGTTGGTTGCTTCTCGAGGGAATTATCCTTCGCTGCATCCTTCCATTCCTCGTCGTTGTTGGGTGTATCCTGTTGGGGAACGTTGCAGAAAATTAAAAAATTTCCTACGGTTTCACCAAGATCCATCTATGAGTTCATCTAAGCAACGAGTCAAGGGAGTGAGATTGCATCTACATACCGCTTGTAGATCGCGTGCGGAAGCGTTCAAGGGAAGGGTGATGATGGAGTCGTACTCGCCGTGATTCAGATCACCGATGACCAAGTGCCGAACGGACAGCACCTCCGCGTTCAACACACGTACGGGACGGGAGACGTCTCCTCCTTCTTGATCCAGCAAGGGGGAAGGAGAGGTTGATGATGATCCAGCAGCACGACGGTGTGGTGGTGGATGCAGCAGTGCTCCGGCAGGGCTTCGCCAAGCTGCTGCGGGAGGAGGACGAGGTGTAGCAGGGGGAGGGAGGCGCCAATGCATAGGGTGCAGCTGCCCTCCCCCTTTCCCTCCTTTATATAGGCCCCCAAGGGGGGCGGCGGCCAGGGAGGTGGAGTGCCCCCCAAGGCAAGTGGGGCGCCCCCCCACCCTAGGGTTCCAACCCTAGGCGCAGGGGGTGGGCCAAGGGGGGCGCACCAGCCCACTATGGGCTGGTTCCCCTCCCCACTTCAGCCCTTGGGGCCCTCCGGGATGGGTGGTCCCACCCGGTGGACCCCCGGGACCCTTCCGGTGGTCCCGGTACAATACCGGGTGACCCCGAAACTTTCCCGATGGCCGAAACAACACTTCCTATATATAATTCTTTACCTCCGGACCATTCCAGAACTCCTCGTGACGTCCGGGATCTCATCCGGGACTCCTAACAACATTCGGTATGCTGCATACTCATATTCATACAACCCTAGCATCACCGAACCTTAAGTGTGTAGACCCTACGGGTTCGGGAGACACGTAGACATGACCGAGACGACTCTCGGGCAATAACCAACAGTGGGATCTGGATACCCATGTTGGCTCCCACATGCTCCTCGATGATCTCATCGGATGAACCACGATGTCGAGGATTAAACAACCCCGTATTCAATTCCCTTTGTCAATCGGTACGTTACTTGCCCGAGACTCGATCGTCGGTATCCCAATACCTCGTTCAGTCTCGTTACCGGCAAGTCACTTTACTCATACCGTAATGCATGATCCCGTGACAAACCACTTGGTCACTTTGAGCTCATTATGATGATGCATTACCGAGTGGGCCCAGAGATACCTCTCCGTCATACGGAGTGACAAATCCCAGTCTCGATCCGTGTCAACCCAACAAACACTTTCGGAGATACCTGTAGTGCACCTTTATAGTCACCCAGTTACGTTGTGACGTTTGGTACACCCAAAGCACTCCTATGGCATCCGGGAGTTACACGATCTCATGGTCTAAGGAAAGGATACTTGACATTGGAAAAGCTCTAGCAAACGAACTACATGATCTTGTGCTATGCTTAGGATTGGGTCTTGTCCATCACATCATTCTCCTAATGATGTGATCCCGTTATCAACGACATCCAATGTCCATAGCCAGGAAACCATGACTATCTGTTGATCAACGAGCTAGTCAACTAGAGGCTTACTAGGGACATATTATGGTCTATGTATTCACACGTGTATTACGATTTCCGGATAATACAGTTATAGCATGAATAAAGACAATTATCATGAACAAGGAAATATAATAATAATCCTTTTATTATTGCCTCTAGGGCATATTTCCAACAGTCTCCCACTTGCACTAGAGTCAATAATCTAGTTACATTGTGATGAATCGCACACCCATAGAGTTCTGGTGTTGATCATGTTTTGCTCGCGAGAGAGGTTTAGTCAACGGATCTGCGACATTCAGATCCGTATGTACTTTGCAAATATCTATGTCTCCATCTTGAACATTTTCACGGATGGAGTTGAAACGACGCTTGATGTGCCTGGTCTTCTTGTGAAACCTGGGCTCCTTGGCAAGGGCAATAGCTCCAGTGTTGTCACAGAAGAGTTTGATCGGCCCCGACGCATTGGGTATGACTCCTAGGTCGGTGATGAACTCCTTCACCCAAATTGCTTCATGCGCTGCCTCCGAGGCTGCCATGTACTCCGCTTCACATGTAGATCCCGCCACGATGCTCTGCTTGCAGCTGCACCAGCTTACTGCTCCACCATTCAACATATACATGTATCCGGTTTGTGACTTAGAGTCATCCAGATCTGTGTCGAAGCTAGCGTCGACGTAACCCTTTACGACGAGCTCTTCGTCACCTCCATAAACGAGAAACATGTCCTTTGTCCTTTTCAGGTACTTCAGGATATTCTTGACCGCTGTCCAGTGTTCCTTGCCGGGATTACTTTGGTACCTTCCTACCAAACTTATGGCAAGGTTTACATCAGGTCTGGTACACAGCATGGCATACATAATAGATCCTATGGCTGAAGCATAGGGGATGACACTCATCTCTTCTTTATCTTTTGCCGTGGTCGGGGACTGAGCCGAGCTCAATCTCACACCTTGCAACACAGGCAAGAACCCTTTCTTGGACTGATCCATTTTGAACTTCTTCAAAATCTTATCAAGGTATGTGCTCTGTGAAAGACCTATGAGGCGTCTCGATCTATCCCTATAGATCTTGATGCCTAATATGTAAGCAGCTTCTCCAAGGTCCTTCATTGAAAAACACTTATTCAAGTAGGCCTTAATGCTGTCCAGAAGTTCTATATCATTTCCCATCAAGAGTATGTCATCTACATATAATATGAGAAATGCTACAGAGCTCCCACTCACTTTCTTGTAAACGCAGGCTTCTCCATAAGTCTGCATAAACCCAAACGCTTTGATCATCTCATCAAAGCGAATGTTCCAACTCCGAGATGCTTGCACCAGCCCATAAATGGATCGCTGGAGCTTGCATACTTTGTTAGCGTTCTCAGGATCGACAAAACCTTCCGGCTGCATCATATACAGCTCTTCCTTAAGATGTCCGTTAAGGAATGCCGTTTTGACGTCCATCTGCCATATCTCATAATCATAGTATGCGGCAATTGCTAACATGATTCGGACGGACTTCAGCTTCGCTACGGGAGAGAATGTCTCGTCGTAGTCAATCCCTTGAACTTGTCGATAACCCTTAGCGACAAGTCGAGCTTTATAGATGGTAACATTTCCATCCGCGTCCGTCTTCTTCTTAAAGATCCATTTGTTTTCTATCGCTCGCCGATCATCGGGCAAGTCTGTCAAAGTCCATACTTTGTTTTCATACATGGATTCTATCTCGGATTTCATGGCTTCAAGCCATTTGTTGGAATCTGGGCCCGCCATTGCTTCTTCATAGTTCGAAGGTTCACCGTTGTCTAACAACATGATTTCCAGGACAGGGTTGCCGTACCACTCTGGTGCGGAACGTGTCCTTGTGGACCTACGAAGTTCAGTAGCAACTTGATCCGAAGTACCTTGATCATCATCATTATTTTCCTCTTCAGTTGGTGTAGGCATCACAGGAACATTTTCCTGAGCTGCACTACTTTCCCGTTCGAGAGGTAGTACTTCATCGAGTTCTACTTTCCTCCCACTTACTTCTTTCGAGAGAAACTCTTTTTCCAGAAAGGATCCGTTCTTGGCAACAAAGATCTTGCCCTCGGATCTTAAGTAGAAGGTATACCCAATGGTTTCCTTAGGGTATCCTATGAAGACGCATTTTTCCGACTTGGGTTCGAGCTTTTCAGGTTGAAGTTTCTTGACATAAGCATCGCATCCCCAAACTTTTAGAAACGACAGCTTAGGTTTCTTCCCAAACCATAATTCATACGGTGTCGTCTCAACGGATTTAGACGGTGCCCTATTTAAAGTGAATGTAGCTGTCTCTAGAGCGTATCCCCAAAATGATAGCGGTAAATCGGTAAGAGACATCATAGACCGCACCATATCCAATAGAGTGCGATTACGACGTTCGGACACACCGTTACGCTGAGGTGTTCCAGGCGGCGTGAGTTGTGAAACGATTCCACATTTCCTTAAGTGTGTACCAAATTCGTGACTTAAATATTCTCCTCCACGATCTGATCGTAGGAACTTTATCTTTCGGTCACGTTGATTCTCTACCTCATTCTGAAATTCCTTGAACTTTTCAAAGGTCTCAGACTTGTGTTTCATTAAGTAGACATACCCATATCTACTCAAGTCATCAGTGAGAGTGAGAACATAACGATATCCTCCGCGAGCCTCAACGCTCATTGGACCGCACACATCGGTATGTATGATTTCCAACAAGTTGGTTGCTCGCTCCATTGTTCCGGAGAACGGAGTCTTGGTCATTTTGCCCATGAGGCATGGTTCGCATGTGTCAAATGATTCATAATCGAGAGACTCTAAAAGTCCATCAGCATGGAGCTTCTTCATGCGCTTGACACCAATGTGACCAAGGCGGCAGTGCCACAAGTATGTGGGACTATCGTTATCAACTTTACATCTTTTGGCATTCACACTATGAATATGTGTAATATTACGCTCGAGATTCATTAAGAATAAACCATTGACCATAGGGGCATGACCATAAAACATATCTCTCATATAAATAGAACAACCATTATTCTCGGATTTAAATGAGTAGCCATCTCGTATCAAACGAGATCCAGATACAATGTTCATGCTCAAACTTGGCACCAAATAACAATTATTAAGGTTTATAACTAATCCCGTAGGTAAATGTAGAGGTAGCGTGCCGACGGCGATCACATCGACCTTGGAACCATTCCCGACGCGCATCGTCACCTCGTCCTTCGCCAGTCTCCGCTTATTCCGCAGCTCCTGCTGTGAGTTACAAATATGAGCAACGGCACCGGTATCAAATACCCAGGAGTTACTACGAGTACTGGTAAGGTACACATCAATTACATGTATATCAAATATACCTTTGGTGTTGCCGGCCTTCTTATCCGCTAAGTATTTGGGGCAGTTCCGCTTCCAGTGACCCTTCCCCTTGCAATAAAAGCACTCAGTCTCAGGCTTGGGTCCATTCTTTGACTTCTTCCCGGTAACTGGCTTACCGGGCGCGGCAACATCCTTGCCGTCCTTCTTGAAGTTCTTCTTGCCCTTGCCCTTCTTGAACTTAGTGGTCTTATTGACCATCAACACTTGATGTTCTTTCTTGATTTCAACCTCTGCTGACTTCAGCATTGAAAATACTTCAGGAATGGTCTTCACCATCCCCTGCATATTGTAGTTCATCACAAAGCTCTTGTAGCTTGGTGGGAGCGACTGAAGGATTCTGTCAATGACCGCCTCGTCCGGGAGGTTAATGTCCAGCTGGGTCAGGCGGTTGTGCAACCCAGACATTTTGAGTATGTGCTCACTGACAGAACTATTTTCCTCCATCTTACAACTATAGAACTTGTCGGAGACTTCATATCTCTCGACCCGGGCATGAGCTTGGAAAACTAGTTTCAGCTCCTCGAACATCTCATATGCTCCGTGTTGCTCAAAACGCTTTTGGAGCCCCGGTTCTAAGCTGTAAAGCATGCCGCACTGAACGAGGGAGTAATCATCAGCGCGAGACTGCCAAGCGTTCATAACGTCTTGGTTCTCTGGGACGGGAGCGTCACCTAGCGGTCCTTCTAGGACATATTGTTTCCTCGCAGCTATGAGGATGATCCTCAGGTTCCGGACCCAGTCCGTATAGTTGCTGCCATCATCTTTCAGCTTGGTTTTCTCTAGGAACGCGTTGAAGTTCATGTTGACATGAGCGTTGGCCATTTGATCTACAAGACATATTTGCAAAGGTTTTAGACTAAGTTCATGATAATTAAGTTCATCTAATCAAATTATTACAATGAACTCCCACTCAGATTAGACATCCCTCTAGTCATCTAAGTGTTACACGATCCGAGTCGACTAGGCCGTGTCCGATCATCACGTGAGACGGACTAGTCATCATCGGTGAACATCTTCATGTTGATCGTATCTTCCATACGACTCGTGTTCGACCTTTCGGTCTCTGTGTTCCGAGGCCATGTCTGTACATGCTAGGCTCGTCAAGTTAACCCTAAGTGTTTTGCATGTGTAAAACTGTCTTACACCCGTTGTATGTGAACGTAAGGATCTATCACACCCGATCATCACGTGGTGCTTCGAAACGACGAACTTTAGCAACGGTGCACAGTTAGGGGAGAACACTTCTTGAAATTGTTGTAAGGGATCATCTTATTTACTACCGTCGTTCTAAGTAAACAAGATGCATAAACATAATAAACATCACATGCAATTATATAGTAGTGACATGATATGGCCAATATCATATAGCTCCATTGATCTCCATCTTCGGGGCTCCATGATCATCTTGTCACCGGCATGACACCATGATCTCCATCATCATGATCTCCATCATCGTGTCTTCATGAAGTTGTCACGCCAACGACTACTTCTACTTCTATGGCTAACGCGTTTAGCAATAAAGTAAAGTAATTTACATGGCGTTCTTCAATGACACGCAGGTCATACAAAAATAAAGACAACTCCTATGGCTCCTGCCGGTTGTCATACTCATCGACATGCAAGTCGTGATTCCTATTACAAGAACATGATCTCATACATCACAATATATCATTCATCATTCATCACAACTTCTGGCCATATCACATCACATGACAATTGCTGCAAAAACAAGTTAGACGTCCTCTAATTGTTGTTGCATCTTTTACGTGGCTGCAATTGGGTTCTAGCAAGAACGTTTTCTTACCTACGAATAACCACAACGTGATTTTGTCAACTTCTATTTACCCTTCATAAGGACCCTTTTCATCGAATCCGCTCCAACTAAAGTGGGAGAGACAGACACCCGCCAGCCACCTTATGCAACTAGTGCATGTCTGTCGGTGGAACCGGTCTCACGTAAGCGTACGTGTAAGGTTGGTCCGGGCCGCTTCATCCCACAATACCGCTGAAGCAAGAAAAGACTAGTAGTGGCAAGCAAGTTGACAAGATCTACGCCCACAACAAAATTGTGTTCTACTCGTGCAATAGAGAACTACGCATAGACCTAGCTCATGATGCCACTGTTGGTGAACGTTGTAGAAAATTAAAAATTTTCCTACGTTTTCACCAAGATCCATCTATGAGTTCACCTAAGCAACGAGTCAAGGGAGTGAGATTGCATCTACATACCGCTTGTAGATCGCGTGCGGAAGCGTTCAAGGGATGGTGATGATGGAGTCGTACTCGCCGTGATTCAGATCACCGATGACCAAGTGCTGAACGGACAGCACCTCCGCGTTCAACACACGTACGGGACGGGAGACGTCTCCTCCTTGATCCAGCAAGGGGGAAGGAGAGGTTGATGATGATCTAGCAGCGCGACGGCGTGGTGGTGGATGCAGCAGAACTCCGGCAGGGCTTCGCCAAGCTGCTTCGGGAGGAGGACGAGGTGTAGCAGGGGAGGGAGGCGCCGATGCATAGGGTGCGGCTGCCCTCCCCCTTGCCCTCCTTTATATAGGCCCCCAGGGGGGGCGCCGGCCCTGGGAGATCCAATCTCCCAAGGGGGCGGCGGCCAGGGGGGTGGAGTGCCCCCCAAGGCAAGTGTGGCGCCCCCCCCCACCCTAGGGTTCCAATCCTAGGCGCAGGGGGTGGGCCAAGGGGGGCGCACCAGCCCACTATGGGCTGGTTCCCCTTCCCACTTCAGCCCTTGGGGCCCTCCGGGATGGGTGGTCCCACCCGGTGGACCCCCGGGACCCTTCCGGTGGTCCCGGTACAATACCGGGTGACCCCGAAACTTTCCCGATGGCCGAAACAACACTTCCTATATATAATTCTTTACCTCCGGACCATTCCGGAACTCCTCGTGATGTCTGGGATCTCATCCGGGACTCCGAACAACATTCGGTATGCTGCATACTCATATTCATACAACCCTAGCGTCACCGAACCTTAAGTGTGTAGACCCTACGGGTTCGGGAGACACGTAGACATGACCGAGACGACTCTCGGGCAATAACCAACAGCGGGATCTGGATACCCATGTTGGCTCCCACGTGCTCCTCGATGATCTCATCGGATGAACCACGATGTCGAGGATTAAACAACCCCGTATTCAATTCCCTTTGTCAATCGGTACGTTACTTGCCCGAGACTCGATCGTCGGTATCCCAATACCTCGTTCAGTCTCGTTACCGGCAAGTCACTTTACTCGTACCGTAATGCATGATCCCGTGACCAACCACTTGGTCACTTTGAGCTCATTATGATGATGCATTACCGAGTGGGCCCAGAGATACCTCTCCGTCATACGGAGTGACAAATCCCAGTCTCGATCCGTGTCAACCCAACAGACACTTTCGGAGATACCTGTAGTGCACCTTTATAGTCACCCAGTTACGTTGTGACGTTTGGTACACCCAAAGCACTCCTACGGCATCCGGGAGTTACACGATCTCATGGTCTAAGGAAAGGATACTTGACATTGGAAAAGCTCTAGCAAACGAACTACACGATCTTGTGCTATGCTTAGGATTGGGTCTTGTCCATCACATCATTCTCCTAATGATGTGATCCCGTTATCAACGACATCCAATGTCCATAGCCAGGAAACCATGACTATCTGTTGATCAACGAGCTAGTCAACTAGAGGCTTACTAGGGACATATTATGGTCTATGTATTCACACTTGTATTACGATTTCCGGATAATACAGTTATACCATGAATAAAGACAATTATCATGAACAAGGAAATATGATAATAATCCTTTTATTATTGCCTCTAGGGCATATTTCCAACATATCCACCATGTATATATCATATGATGAAGTGGCTGTCCAGCACCCTACGGGCGGTGGTTCCTGTTCCTCTCCTGCATCGTCATCCATAACGTCGATGTCTTCGGAGTCAAAATCAAGCATGTCGGTTAAGTCGTCGATAGTGGCTATTAAGTGGGTGGTGGGTGGGGAACGAATTTCTTCGTCGTCCGCTTCCCCCTTGAGCCAGACATAGTTCGGCCAAGGGTCTCCTGACAAGGAGAGAGACCTCAATGAATTTAGCACGTCGCCCAAGGGCGAGTGCTTAAAGATATCTGCGAATGTAAACTCCATGATCGGTGCCCAATCAGATTCGATAGGAACGGGCGCAAGCGGTTCGGAGCATGTGGCCTGGGACGAATCCAAGGGTCCGGTGACACAGGTCTCATAGGAGGTGAAGTCAGTATTCGGCTCTATCGCTGCTGAGTGTGCGGCCTCCGTGGCGGGGTCTATCCACCCGTCCTCGGATGGCACGATCTGCTCCGGATTGAGGGCTGGAGTAGCAGCAGGTGTGATCTCCCAAACACCGTCCGACGGTAGAGCTAGGTCACGCTCGTCGTGATTGTGCGGTGCACCTGATATGGGCCCGAGTCCGTCGAAAATCAAGTCTCCGTGGATGTCAGCAGTATAGTTCAAGCTTCCAAACCTGACCTGATGGCCAGGGGCGTAGCTATCGATGTGCTCCAGATGGCCAAGCGAGTTGGCCCGCAATATGAAGCCGCCAAATACGAAGATCTATTTGGGGAGAAAAACCTCACCCTGGATCGCATCATTACCGATGATCGAAGGAGCCATCAAGCCTTATCGTGACGGCACAGTGGAACTCTCAATGAAAGCACCAATGTCGGTGTCAAAACCGGCGGATCTCGGGTACAGGGTCCCGAACTGTGCGTCTAAGGCTAATGGTAACAGGAGGCAGGGGACACAATGTTTTACCCAGGTTCGGGCCCTCTCGATGGAGGTAATACCCTACTTCCTGCTTGATTGATCTTGATGATATGAGTATTACAAGAGTTGATCTACCACAAGATTGTAGAGGCTAAACCCTAGGAGCTAGCCTATGATTATGATTGTTATTCTTGTCCTACGAACTAAACCCTCCGGTTTATATAGACACCGGAGGGGGCTAGGGTCACACAGAGTCAGTTACAGAGAAGGAGATCTACATATCCGAATCGCCAAGTTTGCCTTCCACGCAAAGGAGAGTCCCAACCGGACACGGGACAAAGTCTTCAATCTTGTATCTTCATAGTCCAACAGTCTGGCCAAAGTACATAGTCCGGCTGTCGGAGGACCCCCTAATCCAGGACTCCCTCATCACCCACAACTCTTTGTGTTCTACTCGTGCATATAACATCTACGCATAGACCTGGCTCGAATGCCACTGTTTGGGAATGCAGTAATTTCAAAAAAATTCCTACGAACACGCAAGATCTATCTAGGAAATGCATAGCAACGAGAGGGGAGAGTGTTGTCTACGTACCCTTATAGACCGAAAGCGGAAGCGTTATGACAACGCGGCTGATTTAGTCGTACGTCTTCATGATTCGACCGATCCTAGCACTGAAGATACGACACCTCCGCGATCTGCACACGTTCAGCTCGGTGACGTCCCACGAACTCTAGATCCAGCTGAGGTCGAGGGAGAGTTTCGTCAGCACGATGGTGTGATAACAGTGATGATGAATTTACCGATGCAGGGCTTCACCTAAGCACTACAATGATATGACCGAGGTGGAAATCTATGGAGGGGGGTGTCGGTGTCAAAACCGGCGGATCTCGGGTAGGGGGTCCCAATCTGTGCGTCTAAGCTGATGGTAACAGGAAGCAAGGGACACAATGTTCACCCAGCTTCGGGCCCTCTTGATGGAGGTAAAACCCTACTTCCTGCTTGATTAATATTGAAGATATGGATAGTACAAGAGTAGATCTACCACGAGATCGTAGAGGCTAAACCCTAGAAGCTAGCCTATGATGGTATGATTGTAATTGTGATCGACCTTCTAAGTACCAACCTCTCCGGTTTATATAGACACCGGAGATGGCTAGGGTTTACATGGAGTCAGTTACAAGGAAGGAAATATAACATCCGGATCGCCAAGCTTGCCTTCCACGCCAAGGAGAGTTCCATCCGGACACGGGACGGAGTCTTGAGTCTTGTATCTTCACGCTTCAATAGTCCGAACGACGTATATAGTCCGGCTGTCCGGATACCCCTAATCCAGGACTCCCTCAGTAGCCCCTGAACCAGGCTTCAATGACGATGAGTCTGGCGCGTAGTCTTTTCTTCGGCATTGCAGGGCGGGTTCCTTCTCCGAATACTCCAAAGTAATTATCGAACACTTGAACCGTGTCTGGATCCACAAAAAGATCTTCACATGCCACCGTGGAGAGAATGATATTTCACAAATGCAATCTGCTGACAACGTTTTAGACAACGCGGCGTGTCGTTACGGTCGGGTCATTATTCGAACCGTTTTCCTACAACCAGCCATAGCGCATATTGCGAGGCGGTTTCTTTGACACGTCTTGTCAAAGCAGAGATCGTGTCCCCTTATTACGGGATTCTCATCAATACGGGTATGGGTAATTCAACCGCACCGCTAATCATGGCGAGTGGGGAATGAGCGGGTTCCACCAGGCAAGTGGGGAGGCGCAAAAAGCTTTTGCCGTCTTTATAAAGAGATAAGGTTTCTTCCTCCTTACCCACGCCTTCTCCTTCCGCTAACCTATTCCCATCTGTTCGGGCCCTAACGCCCAGGCATTCTCCTTTTCCATCGAAGAGAGATTTTCCAAAGATGTCCAAATCTGGAGCAGGAGGCAAATGGATGGCCTCTACCGTCTAGGAGAAGGATATCAAGAAGCTCCGGGAAGCCGGGTATCTGGCCCAGAAGATCGGCCACCGTATCCTACCGGCGGGACAGGTCGTCCCTACTCCGGAGCCCCACGAGAGAGTCGTGTTCCTTCCCCATTTCGTCCGCGGGCTCGGGTTTCCCCTTCACCCATTTATTTGTGGAGTCATGTATTATTACGGGATTAATTTTCATGATATTTCCCCTAATTCTTTCCTCAATATCTCGACGTTCATTGTCGTGTGCGAGGCTTTTCTCCGGATTTCACCTCACTTCGGCCTGTGGCTGAAGATTTTCAATGTGAAGCCCAAGGTGGTGAGTGGCGAACACGCCGAGTGCGGCGGCGCCATGGTGAGCAAGATGCCCAAGGCCGTTTGGCCGAAGGGTGCCTTCAATGACCCCGTCAAGGAGTGGCGGCAGTAGTGGTTCTATATCACCGAACCACGCGTTAAAAAGTGGGCTGCAGCTCCGGAGTTCAGATCTGGAGCCCCACTGTAGCTCACGTCCTGGCCCAAGAAGGGCCTGAATTGGTCTTCGTCCGGTGAGTTGTCGCTGCTCCAGACGCGCTTTAGAGCGTGGTTGACAAGGACGTCAAACTTGTCGACATAGTCCAGGTGATGCTAGTTCACCTGGTTCTCCCTTGCCAGCGTCGAGCCTGCAATTTGTGGGAGTACGACCCAACTGAGCACCCGACCCTTCGGGAGTTCTAGATTCCTCCCACGAGGATATCTGGAAGGTGCTCTTTAAGTCCGGCAAGTCATGGCCGGGTTCTTCCGAGGACCGTGGGTATCAATTATCCCATTCTGCAAGCCCGATAAGTTATTGTTATGCTCTGTCCATCTATGCTTCGGCTGACATGTCCTGAGGGAGCCATTTTGATCATGCTTTGTCACGACCCCGGGGATGGATAAAAAAGGTGGAGCGGATACATTGTCCGGCTCCGCTGCCAGAGGAGCCGGCCGGACCTCTTCTGACGAAGATGCTGGTCCCCGCGCCTTACGAGGCGCCCAAGAAAGAGGCCTCCAAGAAGGCCAAAAAGACCCGGAGTGGCCTCCGTCATCGCGAGGCTTTGGACGCCAAATCCGAAGACTCCAGCGATGATCCTTCTTCTGAAGACGAAGAGGAGGAAGCAGAGGAGGATGAGCCTCACTCTGGGGGTGGGAAGAAAAGGACGGCCTCCTCATCCCTGGAGGCCGAATCACCCAAGAGGGGAAAAAGTTCCCTCCCAGAGGCATCCACCATGGCTGCCAATAGCATCCCGGAGTGGGATCCTAGGGCCCAGCCCCTGGAAAAGTCGTAAGTATACGAAATTCAAACACGCATATCCGTCCGAGGTTGTTTGGGTATAGCAGTTTTAACTGTTGCCATATTTTGCACAGCCCGACGAGGTCTCGCGCCAGACAGTCCTCATCGAAGGATTTGCTGGGCTCAAATGCCTTGGCGAGCGAGACGCCTCCAGAGGCCCCTTCCCCAAAGTCCAGGCGCGACACTGAGGTGTCATCTCAAAAGGACCCGGACCAGGGGGGACATATCTCTGGAGTCGGACACACGGGAGCGGATAAGGCCCCCGGGACCTCTAAGGTTCCAGGATCAAGCGAGCAGCCACCTTCGATGGTGGGAGGCTTGCCTACCCCGCCGGCATCCTCTGTTCAAGCAGAGCTGCCCAGCGGTCTATCAACAGCGTTGAAGAGCACGTCTATCATCGATGAACATCGGACCCTCATGGGTGCGGTGGTTGAGAAGATTCAGTCCGCCGAGAGCGGGCTGAATGAGTCCTGCCATGGCCTTATAAGGGCCTTTGAGGTATGTTTTCTAAGAAACCTTTGAGGAATCGTCATAATATGAGTAGTAGCCCCTGATACACTGTCCGGCGGCAGAAAGAGAGCCGGGCAGGGGATCAAGTCCTCTGCTTTTGCAGGAGCCTGTGTGAATGACGTTTACCCCTTTATGTGAAAACAGGCGTTTGCAGAGAGGACGGCCGCTCATAATGCGGAAGTGTCCGGACTGAAGCAGAGCCTTGCACGGGCCGAGGAGGAACTTGGCCGTGTGAAGAAGCAATTGGAAGACAAGCAAGGTATGTTGAAAACATTTGTCTTGAATTTGGCATGAATGAGTAATTGTGCCTAGTGAAAAGTATTTGTATTGTATGCTCTAGGAGCGAGTGCCGAATACGAGGCACTAAAGAAGGTTGTGGCTGATGCCAATGAGAAGGTTGCCGCCGAACAGGCGCTTCGTGAGAAACACGAGGCCAGGGTCATCGCAGCTGAGCGAGAGCTCTAGGAGGCTGTGAAGAAAAGCGAGGGCTTGGGGCAGAGCCTAGTAGGGAAAGAATCCGAACTCGCCCAAGCTCTCGAGGCTGCGGAAGATGCTCGGGAAGAAGCCCGAGGTGCTGTGCGGGACATTCAGGAGGCTCGGAAAGTTGCGGCTGGTAAGGCCTTCTGTATTCTTAGCCGTTTGTACATCATAATGGGAAGAATTCCAAGCGGCAAGCTGAATTCTTATTTTTCCAGGGGTGTTTGCAGACCTTCCTCGCAGCATATCAGATGCCGCTCAATTCTACCGGACCGAGGAGAAGAAGTCTGCGGAGAGGGATTTCTGCTCGCAGTATTTGGCGCCGAACTATCTGGTGCCCTTTATCGATCAGCTGAAACAGCTGGTTGAACTGCACCAGGCGGCCGAACTAGCCATGAAGTACTTGGTTGTCCGGTTGTGGCCCGCGGAGCCCATTCCAAGCAGTTACTTCGGACTCGTGAAGCGGATTGTGGGCGCTTGTCCTCGGCTTGATGCTATTAAGCGATCAGTCTATATAGAGGGTGCGCGTATGGCGTTTGCCCATGCAAAAGTGCATTGGGGAAGCTTGACGCGGAGAAGCTGATGACTGAGGGGCCGCCAGAGGGTAAGGAGCACCGCAAGCCCGAACTGTACTATGAAGGTGTACTGAAGGGAGCCCGCCTTGCGGCGGATAAATGTACGAAAGACATTATATTTCCCTGAGGGCATTCGTGACGTTCTTTGTAATATGGGATACTGGCACTTTTGTTATTTATTGCATGTTTTGTTTGAACACTTGTTCTTCCTGTGCGGCTGTTTAATGTGTATAAATATTGAGAGTTGGCCAGTCGTTGGCTTCTGCCCCCACGAAAGAAGTTCAGGGATGTTCGGGTCATACCTGGACACTCTTTATCCCATGGCTGGGTCCTTTTAAGGAGGTGTTCCTCACCACGAACCAGGCAATCAGACTATAGGGCTTTACCACTCTCACTTAGCCATAGGAATTCGAGTATGGTCGGCGCAGCCCCTAGTGCTCGGAAAGCCGGACTAGGGGCTCTATTGGCGCCTGATCGGAAGACCAATCCGTCGCACTCTGCATTTATAATGGCGTTATGAATAAATCTTTAAGGATTTTACAACCTCTCGAACAGCTGACCAGCTCTCGCTATATCATGACAGTCAGTTTTCGGCTTTCTCTACTGAGGTGCTCGTCCGGTAGATCCGGGACAATATCGCAGTAGTTCTCCCCGCGCTACCTTAGCCGATATAACGGAACGTAAGGTACCAAAACAAGGGAGCTGGGCAAACCCAACCAATGACCCAAGACATGATTCGGAGCTGATGCATATAGTGCTATAAGTTCGGGGTGCCGAGCGACCGAAAAGGTGGTCGGACTTTACTGCCGTACTATGAAGCCCCTAGCAGAATCGGGCGTAACACAAGGTGTCGATGGAAAAGCCGATAAGTGTTATTTGAATCTACGCATTGTAGTAAGGTGATATGTCTATGCATATTGGTATGATTTATGATTATGAAAAGAGGTGTTTTTGGCGGAACCTGTGATGGCCGGACGGGAGGTGGCTGTGGGTGGATTGGAAGTTAATCCGGACTACCTTCTTTAGGGGGGCTCCTTGTGTGTCCTGGCCGATTCCATGTCGCCAATCCTGTTCTGCATCAAAGTAGTTTGTAAAGGCAAATACTTGAAGGTAGCTGAACGTCCTCTTGTGGTTGGTCTGAGGGTTCGTGATCGGACCCTGGTTAATCCAGCCGTTAGACCATGAAGTAGCGCGGACTCGTTAGTTGGTGTCCGGATAGTCGGCTGTCATATCGGAATTTTGACGGGCATGCACGACTCGCTACTCCGGCAGTTATATCATTTCCGCTCTAAGGGCGGGGTTCGGCCTTGCCCGTGGGTGTGGTTGTATCACCCGGTGTTGGCCTGAGGGATTTACCACGTGAGATCTAGTCGACGTGGATAATCCCGTTAGGATATGGTAAATTACCGTATGAGGGGAAGGAGTTGAAGAATTATTCTTCGGCGGTATTTTTTGGTGATCCTAGGACAACCGTTAGAGTGGTGGGCCCATAAAACTTGGCCTTTGCACCTAGCATCTTTTAGAAGATGTTATTTGCAATTTCATACCTGCGGGGGCTTTATGTGTATTCGAGCCCCCGGGCTACTATGTCTAGAGGTATTGCAATTGAATTGCTGTGGTTGATGCGATCGGGGGCGATCGGCCGTACTTTTATGCTATGGGGGGTCTCTTGACTAGACACCTCCCTTCATTGCTTCCGGCACACGACCAGCCGCTTTGTTTTGAGGATCCGGCATTCCCTATTGGTATGCTTTGTTGTCCTTCTAGGAGTACCATGAATTTCACATGGTTGATCGAGTGTGTGGCTCGGGCCGGATAGGTCTGAGCTTTTCTTTGTCCGCTGACCGGACTGGGAGTTGTTGGACTTAGCACCAGCTTCCTTGGCTTGACGTTTATGACCATTGCGCCGAGGCTTGAGGATGCCTCTTCATGTGTCCTTCGTATTGTTTTGGACCATGGTGATGTGATGACGTCGGGGTATGTGCCTTCGGTTCTCCTGCTTAGGTTGGGGTAGCCAGTTGTGCCGTGTGTGCCCTTTGTCGGGGCGGTCGAGTCCGTATTTTTCGGTGGCCAGGACCTTGGTCCATCTGTCCGCCAACAAATCTTGGTCAGCTTTAAGCTGTTGTTGCTTCCTTTGCAGGCTCCTTGCCGTGGCCATGAGCCGTCGCTTGAAGCAAACTTGTTCCACTGGATCTTCAGGCACGCCGAATTCATCATTGCCGAGGCTTGCCTCGTCCTCGGAGGGGGGCGTATAGTTGTCCCTCTCCAAGTATCCCACCGTGGCCAGTCCGGACTGCTTAAAGGCAGGCTGACTAGGGTTGTATTCCTCTTTGGCGCCCTCCGGATTGTTTTCGTCGCCTCGGCCGGTATTGCTGTGGCGGGGCTTGGAGCGGCGCCGACAACGCCCATGTTTTGCTTTTCTCCCTGAGGGATTATCCTCCGTTGCCTCATCGCCATTAGTTTCCTTCGGAGTGTCCACCATATATATATCATAGGAAGAGGTGGTTGTCCACCGCCCAGTGAGCGGTGGTTCGTGTTCTTCTCCTGCATCATCGTCCATACCATCGATGTCTTCGGAGTCGAAGTCCAGTACATCGGTTAAATCATCAATCGTGGCAATGAAGTGGGTGGTGGGTGGGCAACGAATTCCTTCATCTCCTGCTTCCCACTCAAGCCGGACATAGTTCGGCCAAGAGCCTCCTGACAAAGAGAGAGACTTTAATGAGTCCAGCATGTCGCCAAAGGGCGAGTGCTGGAAGATATCCGCGGCAGTGAACTCCATTACTGGAGCCAAACCCGGCTCGACTGGCTCGGGAGCGTGCGGACTGGAACCAACATCCGGATACGAATCCGGGGGTCCGGAGTCACAGGCCACCACAGAGGTGAGACCCGTGTTAGGCTCCACCGCCGATGAGTGTGTAGCCTGTGGTGCGGGGTCCAGCCCTCCATCCTTAGGCAGCGCAACCTGCTCCGAATTTAGGTCCGAGGCTACTGCGGGGGTGATACCCCGAGCTTTGTCTGACAGCAGGTCTAAGCCGTGCTCGTCGTGGCTGTCCAGTGCTCCCGGCGTAGGCCCGAATCCGTCGAAGATCAAGTCTCCGCGAATGTCCGCCGTATAGTTCAGGTTTCCGAACCTGATCTGGTGGCCAGGGGCGTAGCTGTCGATCTGCTCCAGATGGCCAAGCGAATCGGCCCGCAGGGCGAAGCCGCCGAACACGAAGATGTGTCCGGGGAGAAAGGTCTCACCCGAACCATGTTGTTGATGATGATTGAAGGAGCCATCGAGCCCTGTAGCGACGACACAGAGGAACTCTCAATGAAAGCACCAATGTCGGTGTCAAAACTGGTGGATCTCGGGTAGGGGGTCCCGATCTGTGCGTCTAGACTGATGGTAACATGAAGCAAGGGACACAATGTTTACCCAGGTTCGGGCCCTCTCGATGGAGGTAAAACCCTACTTCCCGCTTGATTAATATTGAAGATATGGGTAGTACAAGAGTAGACCTAACACGAGATCGTAGAGGCTAAACCCTAGAAGCTAGCCTATGATGGTATGATTGTAATTGTGATCGGCCTTCTAAGGACCAACCTCTCCGGTTTATATAGACACCGGGAGGGCTAGGGTTTACATGGAGTCGGTTACAAGGAAGGAAATATAACATCCGGATTGCCAAGCTTGCCTTCCACGCCAAGGAGAGTTCCATCCGGACACGGGACGGAGTCTTGAGTCTTGTATCTTCATGCTTCAATAGTCTGGACGACGTATATAAAGGGACTCCCTCAGGGGGCACCGCACACGACTATACAATCAACTTGTGTGTTCTAGGGTGCCCCCTGCCCCCGTATATAAAGGAGCAAGGGGGAGGCCGGCCGACCCTCATGGGGCGCGCCCCAAGTAGTATTCCTACTAGGAATCCTATTCCTAGTAGGTTTCCAACAAGGGAAGAGAGGGGGAAGGAAGGAGAGGGAGAGAGGGAGAAGGAAAGGGGGGCGCCACCCCCCTTCCCTAGCCTAATTCGGACCCAAGGGGAAGGGGGGCGCGGCCTACCCTAGCCGCCCCGCTCTCTCTCCACTAAGGCCCATATGGCCCATTAGTTCTCCCCAGGGGGGGGAGCGTCCGGTAACCTCCGACACTCCGGTTTTATCCGAAACTTCTCCGAAATATTTTCGGTGTCCGAATATAGTCGTTCAATATATCAATCTTTATGTCTCGACCATTTCAAGACTCCTCGTCAGGTCCGTGATCACATCCGGGACTCCGAACTACCTTTCGTATATCAAAACACATAAACTCATAATACCGATCGTCACCGAACGTTAAGCGTGCGGACCCTATGGATTCGAGAACTATGTAGACATGACCGAGACTCACTTCCGGTCAATAACCAATAGCGGAACCTGGATTCTCATATTGGTTCCTACATATTCTAGAAGATCTTTATCGGTCAAACCGCATAACAACATACGTTGTTCCCTTTGTCATCGGTATGTTACTTGCCCGATATTCGATCGTCGGTATCTCAATACCTAGTTCAATCTCGTTACCGGCAAATCTCTGTACTCATTCCGTAATGCATCATCCCGCAACTAACTCATTAGTCACATTGCTTGCAAGGCTTATAGTGATGGGCATTACCGAGAGGGCCCAGAGATACCTCTCCGTAACACGGAGTGACAAATCTTAATCTCGATATATGACAACCCAACAAACACCATTGGAGACACCTGTAGAGCATCTTTATAATCACTCAGTTACGTTGTGACGTTTGATAGCATACTAAGTGTTCCTCCGTTATTCGGAAGTTGCATAATCTCATAGTCATAGGAACATGTATAAGTCATGAAGAAAGCAATAGCAATAAACTAAACGATCATAGTGCTAAGCTAATAGATGGGTTAAGTCAATCACATCATTCTCTAGTGATGAAATCCCGTTCATCAAATGACAACACATGTCTATGGCTAGGAAACTTAACCATCTTTGGGTAACGAGCTAGTCAACGTAGAGACATACTAGTGACACTTTGTTTGTCTATATATTCACACATGTACTAAGTTTCCGGTTAATACAATTCTAGCATGAATAATAAACATCTATCATGATATAAGGAAATATAAATAACAACTTTATTATTGCCTCTAGGGCATATTTCCTTCATTATGGTGCCCTGGAGGGAAGCTAGCCCCCGATATTTTTGCTTGAGCTCGCGACGCAGCCACGTCTCCGCGGGAGAAAATGGTCAGCTTGCCCGTTTCTTTTTAGTCTGCACATAAGATTTGTCTGAAGTCAATTTTTGAAAAAATTGAGCTAGTTTATAGAAAAAACATCAACATTCACAATACAGGATCATCATCATTAGATGCATCAAGAAATTAATTCTTCATATTTTACAACCTTAGTATTGTAGATGCTGATATTTTTTGAGATAAATTTGATCAAAATTTATAAAGTTTGGCTTCAGACAAAACTTATATACATAGTAAAAAATGGAGTACATGCATAATACTTTTTATGCTACCAAGTGACCAGTTTCCACTGTCATCAAGATCACGTGCATGCTTAATTTGTTGTGATTTCCTTTTACATTCTTCTATTTCATTGCTCATCCAAGTCCATCTGCAATTTAAAATAGAAATTCACCCCGCTTTATATATAAAGTACAAACGGTCAAACAACGCAATATTGATGAGGAAATCCTCATATAAGCAGGTCAAAAAAGAAGAAAACACATCTGAGCAAGCGGTACCAGTGCAGCTAACCCAATATCGAACGTGAGAACAGGAGATGCCAAACCTAACAAGGGACACCAAAGACTAATGAATAGGACCGGAACCATGTTTCCTTGAGAAACCACGGGGCACCGTAGTACTGAACACACCGAGCCATCTCCAGAAGGGGCCGACTCGCCGTCTAGACTGCCCCGTCACTTCGGGGCGCGAAGATAGAAATGACCAAGAGCAAAGACCACATGGACACGTGTATAAGATAGGAGATCACCCCATGGCAGAGTTGTGAGTGCTACATGCCAGGGATAAGGCATGCTCGAAGCCACTGGTCAGCTGCAGCCGAAGGGGACCGGGCTCCACGACGACACCCTCAAGAGGATGATGACGACAAGCGCCACCGTCGTCGAGCCCGAGAGAAATGACTAGGTTTTTCACCCCGAAGCCTTGACACCATGAGGGGACTCACAACAACGTCCCTAAGATGGAAGCGACACCTGCAGGTGTCACCGTCGCCACCGCTGGAGCGTGGAGTATTTGCTTGGCCCCTCACAAACAAGTGCTACATGCGAAACCATAGTTGCCGACCCAACCTGTGAGGGGGCATTACGACCAATGCAAGGCCTCCAGATCCAGACCTGGGAGCCACCACCACCGAAGCCACGACGATGCCGGGATCACCCCCCTGGTACACACATAGCCAAGAGGAGACACCACCATGTTGAAGCACTGCTTGCCAACGAGCTAAATGGGCAACCTCTCATTCCAGAGCTACTACCCTCGGCATCCAAGATCCCGAGACTCCGCCCACCATCATCATTGCAGCTCACCAACCACGGTAGGAAGAGCTGGAAAGCACCTCCTTCCACTCTTGGCCCAACATTAGACATCAAGTCATGTCGTATCTGCGATGAAGTCGCCCACGCTAGCGTTGCCAACTAAAGTAATTACTTGTTGGAAGGTGATTCTTATGCTAGAAAATGGAGTAGGGTTCATAGGTTCACCAAGTGTAACTCTCCAATACATAAAAGTGTGGCAAGTAACATAATCATGTGAAAACATGCGCAATGCAATATTTCATGCTCGGGCCAAACATATGGATGTGTTGATCCTATATAGGTAGTACATTTGTAATACTATTAGACCGAGATACCATCGATATATTATAGCTAAATAGTCCGTCCATAATCAAGATGCCTCGACATTAAGTGTGAACACAAGTAATTGCTTTGAGCAAGATGACAAACTATTGTTTATGAGATTCCAATGAGTACTATAATAAGCCTTAACTCTTGTTGGCTAGAATTCAATACATACATTTTCCATTTTCTATCAATGCAGTAGATTACTTGCAAGATTGAACCCAACTAATGCACACATCTCCAACTATTTTGATAACCGATCTAAACTAGCCAACAATAAACAAGTAACCATATAGAAATATACATATATATAGATCAAACGAGATGGCATTCACGAATCTAAACATAGATAAATAATTCATCACATGACCAATATCACGGCTACGAATACATCAGATTAACCATAACCATGTAGGATAGCTCATATGGCTATTGCGTTAATCATCTAAATACATCAAGAGGAGAGATTACATCTTGGTTACTGCCATGAATTCGTAGTCAATGAGGTGGATTACTCATAACTCATCTTGAAGTGTGAGGATCGAGGTTGGTGATGATGGAGATGGCTTTCCCCTCCGGCAGAGTACCGGATCAAGGCGAAAAACAAATAACGCCTTGAGAAACATGATGTGGCGGAGGCAAAAAAATGCTCGATGATTGGGTGAAAGTTTCGGGTAATATATTGACCAACGGGCACCGGAGCCTCCTGGGGGTGCCCCACAGGCAGTAGGCGCCTCTGTAAGATGGACACCTCCCATGGACCGCATCACGGGATGGGGCCTGACCCACCGGTTCTCTTCCGGCACCAAAACTTCTCCACCCATTTTAATTCTTCCCCTGACTTTTCTGTGTGGTGATTTCCTAAAATAAAATAATGAATTGGCATTGGGCATTGGATTAACTAGATAACACCCCAGGCGTTGTTGTGTTTTTTCTAGCAATGGACTTATAAAAAAATAGAATATATGAGAGTAGTACTGCATCACATTCAACCTAGAGGTAAATCGAGTGTGGATGCATGTTATATTGTCTTGTGACAACCAAGTTCAATTATGTATTGTTGAAAAATAAAAATAAAAATTAATAACATGAAGGCCATTCATGTACGCGATGATGTGGAGGGCTTTCATGCGTTGGAAAGTGAAAAGTAGAAAATTGAATGGCGACATGAGGCCCGATGATGTGGAGTGTGTGCGTGTGGTGGAAAGTGAAAAGTGAAACATCGATTGGTTGCACGCACTTGACGATGTGGATGACTCACATTTAAATGGGACATGGCATGCGTGGGGCATATGCGATGAGGCGGATAGGGTGCATGCTAGGATAAATAAGATAGTGGGGCATAATTGGATATGTATGTCCAAGGGCCCTCGCTCTCTTAACAACGGCACTTGTCCTTTCTACATTGACGTTCACCACAACAACATCGGTGGCGTCGTTCGTAGCATGTTGTCGCCATGCCTACGCAACACTGACGGTACGCTTCGCATCTGCGATGGCTCACCTTCGCAACATCACCGAGGGGCAACCCTACCATCCTCATCTGTCGGTTGCATCATCGCAGGGGTGCGAGCCCATCATCCATCCGCTTCGCAACTCGTCAGATCGTTGGTCGCAACACCGCGGCGCACCAGTTGTAGCTCGGCGGCGCGCCAGTACCAACACCGCTGCTTGTTGGCTATAACACTGCGGCTTGCCAGTTATAGCACCCGACGTCGCCGGTTGCACTCTTCTCCAACACCGGCTGGTGATGGTCGCATCACCCCATGGACGTTGCAATTGTTGCCTTGACGGTGGTATAACAACAGCTAGCGACGACACAGTCGCCACACCGCTTGTCGTAGCCGTGAGGAGCTTGTAGCAACCCGTGTCCTCCCTCTCGTCGCACGCGTTAAGAGGGCCTCTCACAATGGTGCCCCAATAGGTGGTCGTGCATGCCAAAGATTGCCGGGGAGGGAAGCGGCCATCGTCGGCGAGGTGGGGGACGGGAGGAGAGATGTGCCTCTCACGTCACCGCGGAAAGGGATAAGATAGAGAAAGCAGGGGCGGTGGATGGACCCCACCTCTACACGTGGCTGCGTAGGGGAGCTGCGTGAGCGAGCGAGCCTGATCGGTCGCCCGATTTCAAGGCTTTGCCTTCTCCCACGGGGCACGGGCATCTCGGTAGCCCTTTTCACGGTCGGGCAACGCGCCAAGAAATTTTACCTCCCGCCCCCGCAGCTCCTTCCCCCTCCCGGCGGCGACACCGGCGGCGGTGTCCGCCTTCGCCATCCTCCCGCCGCAGTACCTCCACTCCCTCGCACGTCCTCCCCGTGGCCGGATTCATTGTTGGAACCCTAGAAAGGGCTCTGCCTACGGCCTACCGCGGCACGTCGAGGGCGGCGCCTTCCTCAGGCGGCGCACATTTGCAGCCCCCGTCGGCACTCGGAGCTCCTCCTCCCCTTGAACATCATTTCGTGCCTCTCCCCCGATGAGTCCGGCGCAATCCGAGCTCCTCCGTGTCAAGTCCCAGCCGCCGGGAGCTCCTCCGCATGAACTCGAGCGGCTCCGAGAGTTGCGGACTGCCGCCTCCCCGCAGCGGCCGCGTCATCCAAGATGCCTCCGCTGTGACATCGCACGGCTGAGGAGGCGAGGAGCACGAAACTGTAAGTACTAGATTGACAAGCGTTCGTGGTTCCATCTCAGTTTAAACTATTGTAGTATGCTCGAAGGGAAAATGCCTGGCAGTAGTAATGTGCAGCAGGCTACTAGCTGTACTGTACGACTCGAGAACTTGGGGCTGACTTGATCCCATGCATGACCTCAAGCAGCACCGGCTCGCTTAGATCATGATCTGCAGTACTCAGAGGGAGGGATTAGTGAGTCATGAGCTCCTTGCAAGTTGCAATTGAAGTTGTGACGGCAGTAGGCAATTAAATACTACTCCCTCCGCCCTAAAATAAGTATCTCAACCTTAGTACAACTTTGTACTAAAGTTAGTACAAAGTTGAGACACTTATTTTGGGACATAGGGAGTATGTGCGTATGTGATAAGGAGCTAGTAGCAGCAGCAATGTCTTCACCTATCCTACCTCACATATTTGATTTTATGCCTGGTTTTATTTTTGGTCTGAAAGAGAGCTTATCTGTTAAGAAATCTTTTCTGTTGGAGTCAATCACATACAATTTTCAATTGACATTTATTCACACAAGTTTTTTTTTATCAAATTAGATATCAGCCTGAACATAAAACAGCCTAGAATACATTTGCCTGTGTGGATATTGTCAGTTCACACCTAAGCACTAGGCACCTGATGGCACTTTGCCTGTGTGATTGTTTAGTTAGCAATCTGAATTGCTTTGACACGCAAATCAGATGCTCTGATTCTCGTTCAGCTATAGTGTCCTTCTGTGAATTCTGATGTTCCCTTTTCTGATTCAGCTATAATGTTCTTCTTATGTGAATTCTGATTCTCCCTTTTTTTTTGTTAAATCTTAATCGGGAGGATTCAGCTCATCATGTTTAGTCTTGGCCATCTATATACTTTTAATAAAGTTCCTTGTTGTGGTCATTATCAAATTATATCTCCCCATTCTAGTTTGCATACTATTCTTTTTCCAACTTGTAAAATACTACGCATTAAAAATTCATAATTTGAATTGTTGTGGTGTCAAATAGAGTACAAATAAAGATTATGTGCAAATGGAGAGATTAGACAAGTAGGGGCTATTGCTTGAGTTGGGTTACTTTTTTGGGGCTGAAAAAGTAGGGACCAGCCCCTTCTTGGCCTTTAGGGGTTCCTGCTGAAGATGCTCTTTTCAGTAGCTCCCAGCCATGGAAGTCGCCGATCCAGCTTGGACCCACCGCGCGAGGATCACTCCGAGGCTCCCCTGGTTTTCTTTCTTGATGATGCACGCACTCCGTGGCTCAGGTCGGGTGTACTGCTATGTGGTGGCCTTCTATGGCGACTCTTTTGGCTCCCTGCGCGCCTTGTCGATCTCCCTGCCCAGTCAACGGGGACGGAGTAGCAGCACCTTAGTAGCAGCTGTGCGAGGGAGGACGCGAGCTCGTCGAAATCGACGATGCATATGCCGTCAGCATTCCTGAAGGCGATGAGCTAGCTTTGATCCTGCGCGAATGTGCGGTTCCCGGGGGTTTTTTGTTTTTCGAAAAGGGGGTTCCCCGGCCTCTGCATCAGAAAGATGCATACGGCCACATTTATAAATAAATAAAGTAGTTCTACAAAATCTTGCAATGTGCTGCAACAGAGGATACTGGCTCACATAGAGCAAGCAAAATAAAATAAGGCCCAAAAGCCACAACCGGCTGGCACAAAAAAGAGAGATAGGTACACTAAGCGCCTATCCTATTACATGACCGCCATCCAAACCGGTTGAAGAAATCCCGCGCTACCGTCTCCCACCGGACAGATCCAGTAACCAAACGCGCCCTGGCCTCCGTCGGAGTGAGTAATGACCACGTACGGATTAGCGCAGTAGCCCGGAATAGAACCTGCAAAAAATGAATAGTTGTTGTTCTGTTAAAAGCCAAGTCATTTCTGCAGTTCCAAATTGCCCATAACAACGCACATGCTCCCACACGAATTTGTCTAGCTGTTTCGGCCTCTATACCAACCAGCCACGTTCCAAACAACGACCTGACCGAATTCGGAGGAGTAATGTTAAAGGCAATCTGCACCGAGCGCCACAACACCCTCGCCATCGGGCACTCAAAGAAAAGATGCTTGATAGTTTCATCCCGATCACAGAAATTACACCTAGTAGATCCTATCCAGTTGCGCTTAATCAAGTTATCTTTCGTTAGAACGACTTGTTTATGCACAAACCACATAAACACTTTGATTTTGAGAGGAACCTTAACTTTCCAAACATGTTTGGAACTAGGGATCACACTAGAATTGATGACATCGATGTACATCGACTTGACTGTGAATCCACCAGATTTAGTAAGCTTCCAACACAACTGATCGGGCTGATGAGTAAGCTGAACCTCCATGAGTCTACTCACCAGCTGAATCCAAGCCTCCCACCGGTCACCCACTAGCACCCTCCTAAACCGGATGTTAAGAGGAGCAGATTGCGGACACGTTGCAACCAGAGCATCTTGTCGCTGCACAATGCGATAAAGCGCCGGATACTGGAGTGCCAGTGGTGCATCACCTAGCCAGGTATCTTCCCAGAAACGAGTGTTATTGCCATCACCGACAACAAACTTTGTTCTGTTAAAGAAAGTAGCTTTGACCCTCATTAACCCCTTCCAGAAGGGCGAATCAGTGGGTCGAGCCGTCACCTGCGACAAGGTTATAGAGTACAGATACTTGTTACGAAGAATCTGCGCCCAAGTTGCCTCAGTCTCGGCAGATAATTTATAAAGCCACTTACTTAGAAGGCATCTGTTCTTAACTTCAAGGTTCTCAACCCCAAGACCCCCTTGGTCTTTTGGTCGGCAGATGACATCCCATTTGGCTAGACGGTACTTTCTCTTAGTTTCATCGCTCTGCCAGAAGAAACGAGACCGATAGAAGTCCAGCCTTTTCCTAACTCCAACTGGAACCTCAAAAAAGGATAAGAGAAACATAGGCAAACTCGTGAGCACCGAATTAATAAGAATCAATCGGCCTCCATACGACATAAGTTTGCCCTTCCAGCAGCTCAGTTTCTTCTCAAACCGATCCTCGATGCACTTCCATTCGCTGTTAGTTAACTTACGATGGTGAATGGGGACACCAAGGTAAGTAAATGGAAGAGACCCCAAATCGCAACCAAACAGTTGCTTGTACGCATCTTGTTCCTCTTTGGCTCTACCAAAACAGAACAACTCGCTTTTATTGAAGTTTATCTTCAGACCAGACAATTGCTCAAATAGGCACAGAACCAGCTTCATATTTCTCGCCTTTACCAAGTCGTGCTCCATAAAAATGATTGTATCATCGGCGTACTGCAGAATGGACACACCACCATCAACAAGATGAGGCACCAAGCCCCCTACTTGTCCTGCCTCCTTTGCCCTTCCTATCAAGATTGCCAACATATGAACAACAATGTTGAAGAGGATAGGAGACATAGGATCACCTTGCCTCAGGCCCTTATGTGTCTGGAAATAATGACCTATATCGTCATTCACTTTAATGCCAACACTCCCTTTTTGCGTGAAAGATTCAACTTGGCGCCTCCAAGCTTCGTCAAAACCCTTCATACGTAAGGCCTGTTGTAAAAAGGGCCATTTGACTTTATCATACGCCTTCTCGAAATCCACCTTAAAAACCACTCCATCCAGTTTTTTCGTGTGAATTTCATGGAGCGTTTCATGCAGGATCACCACCCCTTCAAGAATGTTCCTATCCGGCATGAAAGCAGATTGAGTAGGCTGCACCACAGTATGCGCAATCTGTGTGAGCCTATTCGTCCCGACCTTGGTAAAAATTTTGAAACTCACATTAAGAAGACAGATTGGCCGGAATTGCTCAATCCGCATTGCCTCTGTCTTCTTGGGAAGAAGAGTTATCGTCCCAAAATTCAGCTTAAAAAGGTGAAGCTGACCAGCGAAAAGATCATTGAACAAAGGCAATAGATCTCCTTTAATAATGTGCCAACATTTCTTGTAAAACTCAGCCGGGAAACCATTCGGGCCAGGAGCCTTATTATTCTTCATCTGGGAAATGGCCTCAAATACCTCTTTCTCAGAGAAAGGAGCAATTAAGATATCATTCTCAACAGCTGTCAGTTGAGGCACATCCTCAATCCTAGATTCATCCAGCGACACCGAATTCTCCTCTGGAGGACCAAACAACTGCTTGTAAAACTCAGTGATGTACAACTTTAAGTTTTCCTGACCTAGAATTGTTCCCTCATCTTGCTCAAGCTGAAAGATTCTCTTCTTTCTATGCTTGCCATTGGCAATCATGTGAAAAAATTGTGTGTTCGCGTCCCCCTGGACGACCCGTCGGACCTTGGCCCGAAGCGCCCACTTTAATTCTTCCTCACGAAGAAGCTCTTTCAGCCTCATTTCTGCATCGAGCTTCGCCTGAAGCTCCGAGGCCGGTAGAATCATGTTCTCAGCTTTTACATCCAGGGACTGAATAAGCGAAAGTAGCTGTTCCTTCTCAATCTTATAAACTCCACTAAGATGTTTAGCCCACCCTCGAAGGAAGCTTCTCAAGTGCCTAATTTTATTCTGCCAGCGCTCAAGAGCAGTTCTACCTCCTGCATCCTTAGCCCATTCTCTGGCAACAATATCAAAGAACCCTTGTCTCTCGAACCACGCAAGTTCGAAAGAGAAGATATTCTTATTTCCCACATGGGTAGCCTCCCCAGAGTCAACGAATAAAGGCGTATGGTCCGAAATGCCCCGTGTAAGTGCCTGCACCGTAACACAAGGGAATTTCTGCTCCCATTCGACGCTAGCCAGAACCTGATCCAGCTTCTCAAACGTCGGATTAGGTAGCGCATTAGCCCAAGTGAACTTCCTGCCGGAAAGCTCAATTTCACGCAGGTCCAGACTTTCAATGATGGTGTTAAACATGAACGACCATCTACCGTCGAAATTATCATTATTCTTCTCATCACGCCTTCTGATAATATTAAAATCACCCCCAACTAGGATAGGTAGTTGCTCCGAACCACAAATCCTAACCAAATCCGCCAAAAAATCTGGTTTAAGCTCGGGCTGTGCGGCTCCATAAACCGCCACCAAGGCCCAGTTAAACCCATCGGCCTTCGACCTGACCCTAAACTTAACTGCGAAATCCCCCATAATCACGCTTCGGACTTCTAACGAGTCACATCTAACCCCGAGTAAAATCCCCCCGATCTTCCTCGTGGCGGTAGACAATGCCAATCAAACTCAATACCTCCCGACAACGTATTGAGAAATTGAGGCGAAAAATCGGCTCTACCAGTTTCCGATAAAGCGATAAAGTCCAACTTATGCTCAATAGAAGCCTCAGCAAGAAACCTTCTTTTAGCCAAGTCTTTCAGACCTCTGCTATTCCAAAAGATTCCTTTCATAGCTCGTCATGGAATTTTTTAGCAGTTCTAATCCGCGCGCTCCTACGCACTGCGGAAGCCGGGTAAATCTTCCGCTTCCATTTGCGTTTAGGCATATGAAAACTCTCCAGCTGGTCCTCACAACCAGTCTCAGAAGTGCGCACTTCGACAAAATCCACTCGCTCATCTACCTCCTCAGGAGCGAGATCCGCACACAAATTATCTAGTACCCTAACCCCCAAAGCATCAATCTCGGAGTTATTCATGGGTTTAACCGCAGCTAAGTTACGAATCATCTCAAGCGCCCGCTCAGCCTCTAAATCCAATAAATCGTTAACCGAATTAGAAATTTCACTATCATTGCTACCTAGTGAAATTCCTAGCTTATTTGCATTATTAACAATCTCATCATTGGAAAAATGCAGAATGGAATTAGAAGTATTGACAGACATACCCGTAGTGACCTCCACATCACGAAGCTTGGCCGCCCTCATAGCGCACCGCTGCTGAATGTCGTCCACCTCCGGATGGTCCTGGAGACGGCTGCTCAACCGTCGCCCCTCAGACACCGGATCCGGGATACCACCAAAAGCAATCACCTCTTCCCGAGAGGCTCTACTGGGGTGCACCATGCCGGGGGACGGAGAAGCCATGGCCTCCTGCCCGGGCTCCCCCACTACCCCGGCCAAAGGGCAAACTGCCGGCATCGGCGCCGTCGGCACACAAGGCCCTCGAGGCGCCAACGGAGAAGAGGCCCCCGAAGCCACCGAGGCCACCTGCCCCTAGCCCCGTCCGGACCGCGAGTCCAGCGCCAGCATCGCCGGTCCTGAAGAAGGAAGCACAGGTGTCTGGTCGAGCAGCCTCGGCCTCCCAACCGAAGGCTCAAGCTGCACCGTCTGAAGCTCCCCCACCGCCGGCCCTGAAGAAGGAAGTGCGGCCACCTGCCCCACGCCCCCACCAGCAGCAGGCAACCTCGGCTGCACCTGCACCGTCGCGACCGCAGAGGAATAATCCAGAGTCCCCATCTTCAAACTCTCTCCCGCGCCAACGAACTCCTCCGCCTCAACCCTAAGCGGGGTCGGTGACTCCCCCAAAGGAGGAAACACTGGCTCCTCAAACTCCAGTGCCGGCAGCGAGCGCTCAAACACCTCATCCGACTCCACCCGATCACTCCACAGTCTCGGTGGTGCAGATGCCGGCTCGAAAGAGCCGAACCTGAGAGTAGTCGTCGGCACCGTAGAGGGAGTAGCCGTCCCACCCGCGGATGTCTGAGTATCAGCACCCTGCGTGGTAGACAGCTCACGACCACTATCAGCAGCTGGTGCCTCCTTAAGTGCCGAACTATCATCATCCTCGTGCAAATCAGAATCAGACTCGTTGGCCATCCCAGCAAAGATACTCTCATCCTCGAACTCAATAACAAGGTCATAAACGTGGCCTCGATATGCCCACTTAACCACCTCGGGTACAAACTCGATGTTCAGCACACTAACCAGTACGCGGGCAATCCCGTGGGCTCTAGTAAAGTCCATATCCACACGCTCCGGTCTGCCAATCAAGATACCCAAACTGGCCACCACCCGGGCATCCTGCATCGGCCTGGATGGAGCCCCAGAGAAACGCAACCAAACCTGCGTCAGAGGCTTGCCCGTAGGCTCAACCCTCTTCCACTCCTGAAACTCAAGCACACCATCAGTACCTGGCACCTTGCACATCCCGAAACTCAAAAGCCTCCGAAGGTCCCCAACTGACGGAAACTCAACTCGAAACAACTTGTCTTCCACTGTCGCAAGCTCCCATCGGAACTCCCCAGGGGCTAACTCCTTAAGCCTCTGAATAATTTGGGACTCCGAAACCTCTCCTCTAGCAATCTTTACCAACCCAGTTGTCAAGCTCAACGTCTCGTCCGGAGCCTCCATCTCCGTTGGAGATTCAAAGAACGTAAGCTTGGTACAGTACACCCCATACATCATCAGCGAAGGTGCCTGCTCTCTCAGAAGCGGACATCCCCCCCGCATCGTGTGCTGTTTTGCCACAAGTACCACACAACTCGGCCACACACTCCGCAATAAAATGTCCCTTACCACCACAACGATAACATAGCATATTCTCCTTCTTGCGCGCATACTTTGAAGCTCTGTCAGACTCCGCCCTGGGAGGATCCTCCAGAGAAACAGTCCCCCCGGAGCCATTCCCGGGTAACTCTGCATTGGCAAGCGCCGAGACCACCTCCAAAGCATGGCCAGTCAAACTCTGCTGCTCAGCATCCCCATCAACCACCATCGGATCAGTGACAGTCGGAGTAGGCGGTCGTGGGCGATACCGGCCCCCTCGACCCCCACGCCCACCACGGTGACCACGGAAACCACCTCGCGGTCGAAGACCCGGGCCAGCCGCCCCCTCAACAAATCCTCCTGGGGGCCCCATGAACGGGCGCTCCGCCGAGCCATCGCTCTGCCAAGCATGGCCTCGACCTCCACCAGTCGACGAAGATCCACGGTGCTTACCAACTCCATACGCGTTTACCCCATCGTCACCCCACTGACCCTGAGGTGCATCCGAGACTTGAGTCGGAGGACGTGCCAAATTCTGAACTGCTCCGGATCGACTCTGCGGAGGCCTAGCGACAAGATGAGGTGGTAGAGCTGGCCTCGGCTGGCCAGCCAACAGCCCTAGAGCGGGAGGCCGCGGCACAACACCTCCCTGGCCCGCACTGTTCCCTGCAGCAGTTGGCAGCGGAGGTCTCTGACCCACCGGAACCGGCGCCGGCGGCCGCAATCCCGCCGTAGAGGGCGTCGCCGGTCTAGGTCCAGGCAGCACGCCGCCCCGGCCGGCCGCTACCCCCGCCGAAGCAACTCCCCTGCCCGCTTGCTGCGGCACTGCACCCCCGCGTCCAGCCCCCGTAGACGGCAACGCCGCTCCTCGGCCACTGCCCGGGGCCGCGGGGTTCAGCCCAGCGCCGGCATCCGGCAGCCCAGCGCCACGGCCACCACCGCTACCCTGCTGCGGTGCGTTCCCAAGTCGGCCGGCATCTTGATTCGCCCCCGTTCTCTTCCCCGGCGGCAAAGGTCCTCCGCGACCCACCATCGATCGAAGCGGGGGGATACACTTCGCCTGTTTTGTCCTAGCCGCTCGATAGCTCCGACTCCTACCAGGAACCCTAGCTGAAGGAACGTGAGACACAGACGATCGAGGTAGCGGCGCCTCTTCGCCCTCGATAGCTATCGGCTGAGGCCTGCTCTGGGCCTCATACCCAAACTCCTCCGGCCCACGTACCGCTTCCGTCCCCGAGCCACCCTCGTGACAGAGAAAACCGGTCGGACCTGGAATAGACTGGGCCTCATACCCATCCATCCCGGACCCAACACGAGGCGGCCCACCAACATCCAGTGACAGCCCCTCTCGGCCTAGCAGGGAATTCAAACGACGTTGTCGGTAGTTTGCGATCCCGAGATCCTGAAATCTAGGCGTTTCCGACTCCGTCACCGGCGGCCTCGCTCCGGCCGACGTCCGGCGAGGAAACTTCTTCCGTTTAACAACAACCCACGAATCCGGCTTAATGAGATCAAACACAGTAAGATTTGGGCGACATACCTTAGGAAGAGGGCCTTTCCATGGCTTGATCGCTGCCGACGATGTTCTCCGGTGAACTATCCGGCGGACGCCGACGATGTTCTCCGGTGAACTATCCGGCGGACCATCTCAATCTTCTCGCCCGCGTCGATCCCCAACCTGGCCGGATCATGAACTGGTAGAACATCATCGATAGCAGACGCCACCTCCTCCTCCGAATAGCCGGCATTGAACCAATCGTTGACGTAGTCCGACGGCGTAGGCGACGGCGGCGATGGCGGATCGTCCGCCTCTCCTTCCGAGTCGTCCTCCTCCGCCTCCGCTAGCGCCCAAAACCGACCCCCACACCGGCGATCACCAGCGGGGACAGGCTGGGTGCGAGCGGTAGCCCCTCCAGCCGCCCCACCAATCGCCCCTCCAGTCCGCCTCTCCATGAAGTGCTTATGATAAGTTTCCTTCATGCCTAAAAGTTCCTGGGTTTTTTTGTCGTCTCGAAGTCCTGAACCGGACGGCGTCGCCGCTGTCCCAAAGCGATGCAGCCCAAAAAGTCGTCTTCATCCTCGACAGCGGCAGCCCGGCTTCAGCTTTGCATTTTCCCGCCTGCATGCCCCCCTCCCCCTACCCACCCTATCCTTTTTGTGTCTTTGTACGATTGAACTAATATAATTAAATTAAGCTAATCTACTACCCCTATAAAACGAAGAGAGGGCGGAGAACCAAATCATCTCACCCATCCATCAGCAAAATCCAATGGCCCTTAATCCTTCGGTGTTTAACGCTGCAAACCACGCCCTTAATCAATCGCTAACCCTCCCCGCCCTTAAAAAAGAAACCGTACGCACGATCTCTTTCTACCATTACATATATTTAGAATGTGCAACTGTTGATCAAATATTTATTTATTACCATTGTAAATATATGATCATGACAAATCTTGAAACATGTACTGGCAGGAGAGGAGAAAGTGAAGAAAAAGGTTGTTGTTCAGAAAGACGTTTATGAGGATCCTACAGTTTGATTTTACTCTAGAGATGGAAATTGCTCTATACCTAAATAGTGGAGTTAGCAGCTACTTCTTTTTACATTTGCCTATCCATTATATGGGTCTGCATCATACATGTGCAGATAAATAATTATCAGCCTGCTAGATGAGAGGAATTACATCTTGAATTCATTGATGCGGCATCATTTTGGTCCGTACTTTGTACGACTTGACTATACAATCATGATGCTTTGTGTTTATATTGGATTATTTATAGGCTGCCATATTTTAAAAATAATAATAATGAATTCCATGCAAAGCTCTGTACCTGTGCTGTGCATGAGTATGTCAAAGTTAAGCAGAACATAGTATTCTCTCTCAAAAAAAAAAGCAGAACATAGTATATGATTTTCCAATGATGAAGAAATTTAAGTCTGATAATGTTATTGATGGTTTGGCACTGCTAGCCACAATGCCCTTGCTCTTAGAAGATCATCACTCGATCTTATTTTTGGCTGCAGCTAGAAAGAGGGTGCTGATTGCTGAAGGAGGTCTTGCAACTAGCAAGGTATTCTGTTTACAACCTGATTGTGGTTTTTGTACCCACTAAGACAATATAAAAGCCTTTGCCATGTTATTTCTTTTTTCAGCTCCATGAACTGAATAATCTTCAGAAAACACACAAGTCTTTTCATGTTGAAACTGTACCTCCATTGAATCATCCTCCAGAAATTCAATTAGAATTGAAAAAATACAGAAAATATGGCACTTGAAGGAGCCAAAATAAAACAAATGAAAGATTGTTTGTAGTTAAAGTGAAGCATATTGAGCAAGTCTCCTAGGAAATTCTCTTATGTTCCTTTGATATTTTATATCTACTGGTCTCATGGCGGGTGATAGCTCTCAGGTGTACTACAGACTACTATTGATGGCTATCCTTGCCTTTCTTCATGGTTCTGTATTGATATTGATATGTAACTATTTCATCTTCTATTATACATTGTCTTTTTCAAATCCAGTGCGCATTCATGTAAAACAGTGTCCACTCACATCAGTGGATTATGTAAGATAAGCTACTTCGATTTCACATGAAACATGTCCTTTTTGACATCTCGATTATTGTTTTGAAAACAAATCTTTTCCTACTCTGCATCTCAAATATTTCCAAATATCATGGTGAAAGGCATTATGAATTACAATTTACAAGTGTGCTTTTGAATTTATTGTCATCTATTCCACAGGTTTGTACTCACTTTATAGTTTGGCGCAGTTGATTTGTCAATGTCCAAAATGCATATACTTTTATCTATGACGACAATTTGTACCCACACCGTAGCCACTATAGAATTATGCAACTTATAATTACAAGATCTTTCAGAATGAGATGGACCTACTTAATGATTTGAGCTTCTAAGAAATGTATTTATATGCCTATTTGACAATCTCCCCATCAATCTGAATGAATCACAGGAAATGGAGAGTTTTACTGAGAGTCTGTGGGAGAAATCTGCATGCTACCATCAGGAAAAGAGGGAACAATCTATAGTATATTGGTATAGGATATTGAGGAGTGTAAATAGTAGCTCTATTTTGTTCTCCAAGCAGATCTCTTGGGATAAATTCATGTTGTCTATTGAATCATATATTGCATTAAGAAATACCACACTAGAATTAACTTCTCGAATGAGTGAACATATTACTAGATTTAGTGCTCTTCATTTACAACTTATCAGATACCAGAATGAAAGAATATATTACTGTCTCTATGCAGCAACATGACTACAATAGCATCCCACTTTTGAAAATACAACTTGAGCAACATCACAAACATTGTGTATCTATTCAATTCATATATATTTGGGATTGTTTTATTTTATATTAAAATGTATCACATTTTCTCAACCTTTGAGATGTGCATCTATTTAATTTATTTACATATTTGGGATTGTCTTTTTTATATTGACGTGTATCACATTTGATCAACATTTGAGACGTGCGTTGCACGTGCACTTTTACTAGTGTTTGTTAGTGACAAATGCTACCATTTGTGTTTTGCGTACCATCCTGTATACTATCTGATCTTTCATCCGGTTGACTTATGGTCAAGGACTCAAGATACTAATAAATGATGATAGCCTAATACAGCTTAAGGCGTATTGGTACTTTGTTTATGCCCCCTTCACTTTTTTCCGGGCTTGAGACTGGCATTGGCAGTGTTAGGCCCCCCTACCCCCATTATAGTATTAAAAAAACTTAGTAAATAATTAGTGTATTTGTGATTAGCTATTTTTGGTATTTCCCAAAGACAAATTAAAATTTAGCTACTGAATATGAGAACAGGTCTGATTGCATTCTCCATATAAAATATAAGGATGTGCGGATGCTCTCACTACTGGTTTACAATATGTAATAAGGTTCAAGCATCAGATATCACATAACATAGATTGTCGATGTTTGGTATTAAGGAACTATTTCCACCAAATGTTAATGCATGTTCCAATACTTCTGCACGGTAGTAGACCATATTCGTCCTGCCATATCATGTTAGCGTAGATAAGTCAGTTTTTATTTTCAGGATAGTATGCAGCGTACTAATTTTTTATATATGTACTTATTCTTATGTAATTGGCCGGTAGCCTCATCTTGTCGAAGAAGCATCATGCTGAAACTGTGTTATTTGTTCATACCTTTACAAAATTTCTTTATAGACTATGTTCTTGACGACATCATCCTCATTGGTATCTTCATCATTTACCATTACGCGCAGTCCATCCCTTTTTGTGACTCTTGAGAATGCTACATATAGCTGTCCATGTGTGAAAACTTGTGTAGGCAGATATAGTCCTACCTTGTTTAGAGACTGGCCCTGGCTTTTGTTGATAGTCATAGCAAAGCATATTAATATAGGATACTGTCTCCTTTTTAGAATGAACGGCCACGCTGATTCAGTTGGTGACATGACTATTCTTGGAATATATACCTTTTCTCCCACATGTGTTCCTGTTATTATCTGTGCTTCGACGAATCTTCTTCCAAGTTGAATAATAGTCAGCCTTGTACCATTGCATAACCCAGCACTTTGGTTGATATTACGTAGGAGCATCACAGGTATGCCAACTTTTAATTTTAGCTCGCGATTTGGGATTCCAGGGAACGATAAGCTGTTTAGGAATTCCGTTGGATATAACAGTTCTGTTTGTGAGCGGTGAGGAGAGGTGTTGATATCCTTTGCGTCCAAGAAACCAAATGGAGAGGACAGAAGGCGAAGGAGGTGGAGGATACCGGCTTCAAGCTGTGGTACACGGGGACGGCTGCAAACAGAAATGGTGTAGGCATCTTGATCAACAAGAGCCTCAAGTATGGAGTGGTAGACGTCAAGAGACGTGGGGACCGGATTATCCTGGTCAAGCTGGTAGTTGAGGACTTGGTTCTCAATGTTATCAGCGCGTGCCACAATGAGAACACCAAGAGGGAGTTCTGGGAAGGCTTGGAAGACATGGTTAGGAGTGTACCGATTGGTGAGAAGCTCTTCATAGGAGGAGACCTCAATGGCCACGTGGGTACATCTAACACAGGTTTTGAAGGGACGCATGGGGGCTTTGGCTATGGCATCAGGAATCAAGAAGGAGAAGATGTCTTAAGCTTTGCTCTAGCCTACAACATGATTGTAGCTAACACCCTCTTTAGAAAGAGAGAATCACATCTGGTGACTTTTAGTAGTGGCCAACACTCTAGCCAGATTGATTTCATCCTCTCAAGAAGAGAAGATAGGCGTGCGTGCCTAGACTATAAGGTGATACCTGGAGAGAGTGTTGTACCCCAGCATAAGCTGGTGGTTGCTGACTTCCGCTTTCGGATTCGTGTCCAGCGGGATAAGCGTGCCAAAGTCGCTAGAACGAAGTGGTGGAAGCTCAAGGGGGAGGTAGCTCAGGTGTTCAAGGAGAGGGTAATTAAGGAGGGCCCTTGGGAGGAAGGAGGGGATGCGGACAATGTGTGGATGAAGATGGCGACTTGCATTCGTAAGGTGGCCTCGGAGGAGTTTGGGGTGTCCAGGGGAAGGAGAAGCGAAGATAAGGATACCTGGTGGTGGAATGATGATGTCCAGAAGGCGATTAAAGAGAAGAAAGATTGCTTCAGACGCCTATACCTGGATAGGAGTGCAGACAACATAGAGAAGTACAAGATGGCGAAGAAGGCCGCAAAGCGAGCTGTTGGTGAAGCAAGGGGTCGGGCATATGAGGACCTTTACCAACGGTTAGGCACGAAGGAAGGTGAAAGGGACATCTATAAGATGGCTAAGATCCGGGAGAGGAAGACGAGGGATATTGGCCAAGTCAAATGCATCAAGGACGGAGCAGGCCAACTCTTGGTGAAGGACGAGGAGATTAAGCATAGATGGCGGGAGTACTTCGACAAGCTGTTCAATGGGGAGAATGAGAGTTCTACCATTGAACTAGACGACTCCTTTGATGAGACTAGCATGCGTTTTGTGCGGCGCATCCAGGAGTCTGAGGTGAAGGAGGCTTTAAAAAGGATGAAAGGAGGCAAGGCGATGGGCCCTGATTGTATCCCCATTGAGGTGTGGAAAGGTCTCGGGGACATAGCGATAGTATGGCTAACCAAGCTTTTTAACCTCATTTTTCGGGCAAACAAGATGCCAGAAGAATGGAGACGGAGTATATTAGTACCAATCTTCAAGAACAAGGGGGATGTTCAGAGTTGTACTAATTACCGTGGAATTAAGCTGATGAGCCATACAATGAAGCTATGGGAGAGAGTCATTGAGCACCGCTTAAGAAGAATGACAAGCGTGACCAAAAATCAGTTTGGTTTCATGCCTGGGAGGTCGACCATGGAAGCCATTTTCTTGGTACGACAACTTATGGAGAGATATAGGGAGCAAAAGAAGGACTTGCATATGGTGTTCATTGACTTGGAGAAGGCCTATGATAAGATACCGCGGAATGTCATGTGGTGGGCCTTGGAGAAACACAAAGTTCCAGCAAAGTACATTACCCTCATCAAGGACATGTACGATAATGTTCTGACAAGTGTTCGAACAAGTGATGTCGACACCGATGACTTCCCGATTAAGATAGGATTGCATCAGGGGTCAGCTTTGAGCCCTTATCTTTTTGCATTGGTGATGGATGAGGTCACAAGGGATATACAAGGAGATATCCCATGGTGTATGCTCTTTGCGGATGATGTGGTGCTAGTTGACGATAGTCGGACGGGGGTAAATGGGAAGTTAGAGTTATGGAGACAAACCTTGGAATCGAAAGGGTTTAGGCTTAGTAGAACTAAAACCGAGTACATGATGTGCGGTTTCAGTACTACTAGGTGTGAGGAGGAGGTTAGCCTTGATGGCCAGGTGGTACCTCGGAAGGACACCTTTCGGTATTTGGGGTCAATGTTGCAGGAGGATGGGGGTATTGATGAAGATGTGAACCATCGAATCAAAGCCGGATGGATGAAGTGGCGCCAAGCTTCTGGCATTCTCTGTGACAAGAGAGTGCCACAAAAGCTAAAAGGCAAATTCTACAGGACGGCGGTTCGACCCGCAATGTTGTATGGCGCGGAGTGTTGGCCGACTAAAAGGCGACATGTTCAACAATTAGCTGTGGCGGAGATGCGTATGTTGAGATGGATGTGTGGCCACACGAGGAAGGATCGAGTCCGGAATGATGATATACGAGATAGAGTTGGGGTAGCACCAATTGAGGAGAAGCTTGTCCAACATCGTCTGAGATGGTTTGGGCATATTCAGCGCAGACCTCCAGAAGCTCCAGTGCATAGCGGACGGCTAAAGCGTGCGGAGAATGTCAAGAGAGGGCGGGGTCGACCCAATTTGACATGGGAGGAGTCCGTTAAGAGAGACCTGAAGGATTGGAGTATCGACAAAGAGCTAGCTATGGACAGGGGTGCGTGGAAGCTTGCTATCCATGTGCCAGAGCCATGAGTTGGTTGCGAGATCTTATGGGTTTCACCTCTAGCCTACCCCAACTTGTTTGGGACTAAAGGCTTCGTTGTTGTTGTTATAACAGTTCTGTTTGTGCATTTAAGGATGTTGCTTTGCATACTGTGTCGTAGCTTAGATAAGTTTTCTCTTCACCTTGTAGCTGATCCATTATATACTCATTTATATCGCGAACTGTTTCGTTCCTTGGACATAATATTGCTCTTTCTTCTAAGAATTCTCGCTGACGATACCTCTCCTGCAAATTTGGATATATGCTTTCCACAATTGTTTTTTTGGGATCATTTCCTTTCTCCAGTAGTATGTCACTTGGTATTTTTATCAATTCCTCACCTTCTGATGATGTATTTGTTCCATCGCCAATATTCAGAATCCACTCTGCAAATTCTGCTACCCGTTGTTTCTCTGATTCATCATGTGTTGTGCAGTTGAGTCGCATGTTCTTTGTTAGCTTCAATATGTGAAAGTGCTTCCAAAGATGTGACCTTTTAATGGATGCAGTGACTATGTTGTGTCTTCTTCCCTTTGGTATAACAGGAAGGATCTGGCGGAAGTCCCCTCCTAGAACCACTGTCATGCCACCGAATGGTCTCTTGCTGCTGTTGACATTTTTATGCCTTAATATATCCCTTAAAGTCCTGTCTAGCGCCTCAAAGCATATCTTGTTTGCCATTGGAGCCTCATCCCATAGTATTAGTGCCGTCTTCTTTAGTAGTTCTGCCAAGTGTGAACCTTGTTTGATGTCACATGTTGACTCTTCTGTAAGGATTAGGGGGATGTGGAACCTCGAGTGTGCTGTTCTACCTCCCTGTAGAAGCAGAGCTGCAATACCACATGACGCCACTGCTAGTACTATCTTGCCTTCGGAACGCAACTTTGTTGTGATTGCCTTCCACAGATATGTCTTACCTGTCCCACCATACCCGTCCACAAATATTAGTTTTCCCAAATGTTTGTTAACTGATTCCATTACTGAGTCAAATGCATGGCGTTGTTCTGAGTTCAGACTACCAAAGATCCTTGAATGCTCTTCTTTTTGCTCCTCTTTGTTGTAGTTAATCTCTTCATTGAGTAGTCTGTTTCCAAGTTCTTTTATTTCTGAAGAATCTGGAAGTTCTATTCCGGGGTATTCCTTAAGTGTCTTCCAGCTTGTCTCATTAGCTTCTCTATTTCCACCAAGGTGTGTCCTTGCTTCTGTGAAGCTGTGAGGGAAAGTGTAGGATGCTTCAAGAGTTTTCTCTGTCTATATGCCGTGTCTTCGCTTAGAACTTCCCAGCATGATTCCCACATATTTTTCGGGCTTGTGACTTCACAGTGGCATAAGATTGTTGTGAATAGTTGTCTTAGCTGGTTGCCAGTCGCCCAGTTTGATGCCTCATTTATGCACTCAAGCCACTCTTTGTCGTCATCGAGGAATCCTAGTGCTTCGCAAGTAGATCTGTATGATGTGTGGACAACTCCATTTACTGTTCTGATGTCTTCGAAACATGTGCATCCTTTTTTGACGTTAAGTAGCATTCGCATGTAGTATTTTTCTCCACTTGCTGGATGGGCACAATATATTCTTCCAACTGATCTTCCTTTCTTCCTTTTGCTCCACTTTGTCTCTTTCTTCTTCCATGCCCATTTTGACGGGAACTCTGCATATGTTAATTCTCTGGCTTCTTCACACATCTTGTTTGTCTCCATCCACTGTGTAAATTTAGTGATTCCTACTCTTTCTTTTCTTACTATCTTTGTTAAATCTGTAGAATCTGAGAAAATGACCTGTTGCTCATTCTCCAGGTGGAAAGGCAACCTTTCGACGCAGGGATCTCTGAAGTTCATTTCGAATTGAAATATTCTCCAACACGCGTCATTCCCTGATATATATGTGCACTCTAGGTACCTCTTGATCTCATCGTTTTCTATTAGCGTTGTGGCTCGGTCATCACCTTTCTTTATGTATTTAAAAAGGTATCTTATTGATAGAGATCTGTTGCACGCCTCGACATTTATGTGTGCTTGATATTTGACCAGTAGATTTCTATTGTATGGGACTACGTATCTGTTGTCCAACTTTACTTCCCCTTTCGGTATGTATCTTCCATCGTCTCGTCTTCTATATACTGGGTATCCATCTTCATCGACGGTGGTATTGCTGTTATATATTTTTGGGAACTTTCTTATACATCTGTTATCGACCATGCATGGTGACTTTGTGTTGGCTGCACCACATGGCCCATGCATCATGTAGTTTTCAACAGCTGCATATCCTTCTGGATCAATGTCCTTGTCTGGGATCTCTGCGCAAGTTACTCTGTCTACCTCTGATGGTTCAGGATACTTGTGTTCCTTTTCCTTTTTGTCGAGGAATATGACTATGTGGGCATGTGGGAGGCCCCTTTTTTGGAACTCTATTGTGTATATTACTACAATTAAGAAAATAATCATTAGTTATTTTGGTATAGAAAATTAAATAACAGGAGTGGTCAAGTCAGTAGGGTATATTACTTGCAAGTGTTTTTCCAAAGTATTCCCTTTCTCTTATGTCTCTCATGAACTCCTTGAGCTTTATGTGGAACACTCGATCAACAATATCAGGTCTTTCATATGCTGTTTGGCCTACTTCCTGTAGCATAGCTTGAATCTCCGGCCAAGCTGTGTTGCACGTGAATGTCACAAATAGGTCTGGGTATCCAGCCCACCGACATATTGCCATAGCATCTTGGAAGTTTTGTGCTTTGTATCTAGGGCTATCTGTGAAGGTGGATGGCAGCAGTATCCTCTTTCCTACTTGGTCAGCCCTTGTATCTCCTCTATCTATTGTGTCCTGCAAGCCAGCATATAATTCCGTTCTTAGGTTTCCTTGATGTGTTCTGATCCAGTCTAGCCTATACTGCAAAATGCATGCAAGGGCATCCACAATGAACTGCAATGTAAGCTTTTCACACATCAGCAAATGCATCGATTGGTTAGTACGTTGTTGTAGACGATACGCATAGTATTCCAGCATTGTTACATGCTTTCTCTTGCATTTTGCACCTTCTTTTAATATGTAGGGTATATTTTCTCTGTACCCATCTTCTCCATAGGGGAACAATAGTGGATACTGCATAGCCATGAATTTTGGATGCTTCTCTGATATTCTTCTTGGCCTTGTGTCTCTGTACTGAACAATGATATCCCGTCCTTTTCTATTTTCTGCCATATCATTCACAATCAAGGCTGCAACTTCAGTTGCAGATGGCATGTCATTCCGTCTTCCATCTGTGCGTCGCTTATTGATTAGTTTTAATCTCATGTTGTGATAGTCACCTTCTTCGAATCTGTCCCTTGCCATTCTGAATGTTTTTGCAAGTATATTATCTCTATCCAGCATATTTTTAAGGCCCTCGACGATGTGAGGATCTATTGACTCCCTTTTATCTTCTGATGTTGACGCATTAATCCTGTTTTTTACCTCATTTTTGGTGTCATAGATATACAACTGTGCCCAGCATGGTTTATCTTCACCTTCAGGTAGTAGAGTACCTATTCTGTGGTAGTTTGCCCATTCATTCTAAAAACATAAGGACCACCACCATTGTTTATTTCTGTGTCTACCTTTCCTCCCATTGTCGTGAAAGCAAACATGAAGTTGTACAATCTGATATTTTGCATGTAGTTTTTTGACCTCTTTCCGTTGTCTTTCCTTAACAATTTCGTAAGGTAAGCCGGCGGCTCTCTGAATGGTGGCAAATCGACCTTGCCCTGTTGGCAACATAGTCCGAAAGATGGCATCCTTCTCGCTCTACCTGAAGTTCTTTCTTCGTACCAGAAAATTGCACCACATCGTTCACACTTGCAGCTTGGTTCTCCGAAGTTCCAAATTTCCATATCAGTCCTTTCCGATGTCCTGTTCAAGTTTCTGAATTTAGCATCAAATTTTATATTAGTAATGTATGTTTTCGTTCATACTAATAAAACAAACTTAATAGATCTTACATATCTGGTGTTTTTTTCTTTCTCCTTGACTTTGATGTAGTACACCTTTTGTTACTTTTAGTCCTGTACATGTGCATAACAGAAATATCAGGTTCATGAATGTCCAAATTTTAGATGTTGATTGTATTTTCTTGTTACTTACCTTGTAGTCTTACCAGCCTGGCCGATCATTGCTTCATTTTCTGTCGCTAGTTCTGCAACCCTCTTGCTTTGTATTTTTCTTTTCCTATACATCCTTGCCTCTTTAGCTTTGTCCCTGCATAAATATAAATGCCATTTAGTATAAATAAGAGATGGAATTTCCAGCATAAGCAATGCACATCTGTACAGGACATGGTTCCTTGTGGCAATACAACAATGTTTTTTTGCCACAGTTTTGGTTTAACCATAGTCCATGGATATGTGCTATCATGATTCTTTTGTTTCAAAAACATACTTCGTAGCTACAGTCAGAACCAATCGTAACATGTTTTTGTGATTTAATAGAGCAATTTAAATTAGCTGCACCTGGAGATATGGAAATGCATGGGCGACCGGGCATTATAAGTATTTGTTTACGGTAAAATGTTTAAGATCAAATTTTACTACATCAAATGCACCGAGTCAACGAAGGGATTTTTGTAAGCTTTGAAAGATTTGAGCACATAGATAGCAGAATTGATGTGCAAAGCAGAAGCAAGCTATATGATGTTGCTTCCAGTATACCGTAGTACCAGTCGTGCATCATAATGATAAAGTTTAGCAATTGAATTCAGAGAAGTAACTAAACCAAATTGATGATAATACACATGCGGGCAAAACTCTGAAGATTTGCTTACTTCACATGGATCAAAAGTTGTTCTTCTAGTATAGTTGCGCGGTCTGGCACTTCTCCATTTATGATCGAAAGCTGTCTCATTTTCTTTGCTTGAAGTTTGATTCTCCTTTCTAATCTTGCCATTTTTGTTGACTGTCTGAATTCACATCAATGAGATAATAAATTAAAATATCGTTTTTCCCGTCCAAGCTAAAATTAATTACGAACCCACATGCGCCTAACGGGAATTGTTGCATTTTTAGTTGTAACATTCTTGTGATACCACCAATAAAAGATTCATGATTAGTAATGGATCACCTTGTTGGATTGCATATTTGATTGTTCTTAACCATCTTGGCAGGTTTCTCACATTCCTTGCTATGTGGCCCACCTTTTCTTTTCATCGTTTCTTCCTGCACAATAGAGAGTGCAAATATGATGTTAAAGAGGATGATATTATAATATCATTACGGACAGTGTCCGACCTAGAAACTGTGGTTTGCTGGGGCGACGGACAGGGGATTACTCTGCTCCGCCACTTCAGACCTGGGCCGTCCTGCTTCGCCACTTCATACCTGGGCCGTCCGAGCCTACTTGCCCCAATGGTGGGTACGCCACTGATTACAAAGTAGTGCTCACGTTTATGATGAATTATTATTTTTTATTACTTTTCACCTTATAAATATTCGTTGTCTGTTTTAGAAGTAAAGGAGATCAACTTTCAAGACCAGTGATTGTGCTGAAAGCTTTAATTTTGAAGAGGATGTTAAGTTCCAATCATCGGGTGAAGACACAAATATTGTGAGTATTTTTTAATAAAAGCCGACTGAGGCAATCGCTACCTGATTAACGAGGCACTTTTTGTAGACAGAATTACTGAGGTACTCAGGCATAATAATATTATGTGAACTGTTATCTGATCTACAAATTGCAAGTGGATACCATACTGCACTGCCCTTTGCTTCTGATAAAACATATTCATTACATTGTTGCAATTAGACTTCAGACCTATGGGAGTTGTTCCACATCCCCAAATTATAGCAGAGCAACACGCTAGTCAATTAAAGAATAGTTTTAGTGAAGAATAAGATTGTATTTGAGGATGGCAAGTTCATGGGCAATAACGATCGAAAAATCACGAGGGGAACTTATTCTAAAATGCACACATCACAACATATTTCAAGGTGCTTCCTTGCTCAAATATGAATGACACTATGAACTTTGTATCAGATAAACAAATTAAGTTAACCTTTTGCTATCATGATGCTATACATTAACTTGAAAGGATAGTTGGTAACAGGTGCTTAAGTGGTGGAAGGAGATGGTGCTCATGGGCCTATTTAATACTGTTGTGAATATAATGAAGTTCACCAATGCTTTTCTTTTAGAATATTATGTGAACTGCCATGTAGAAATCAAGAAACTGGACTACAGGGTAGTATTCCTTTATTAATATTTAACATCGTCTCCATTTTCAGTTCAACCCTAGATACCAGTTTCTTGTCAATTTTTTAGCAATTTCCTTTCATTTTCTGCAACGCACTGCTCTTTGACCTCATAAATATCCTCTAATGATTCATTTCCTTTCACCTCTGTAGATATCTACATATTCTAAGTTTGCTCCTTATTACTTTCTCAAATATCACATAACCTGATAAGATACATATCTCTACTCTTATAAAAAACCGAGTTGGTGATGATGGTGTGCCTGCCATCTTGCAATATAGACCGTCCGATCTATAGCTGATGGATAGAAAGCAAACTATGGCAATTTTGCGAAAAGATACATGCACCTCTCTCCGCATTTGCAGATAAGGCCTTCCCTCGTTCATCCTTATCTCCCACAACCTCATTGTTGAGCAACTAAAAAAGGAAGTCTCTGGAACAATCTAGCATGGTGGCCGCTGCCGGCGCCGTCCATCCCCATGCCTCCGCTCAGTCCGACCACCAGTCACCACCACGTCCCACTCCTCCTCACCTTATCTCTCCTCTTTCTCGAGATATCATTAGTTTTTATACATGGGATTACTCCCGCATGGGTCAATCACAATAGGTGTTTTGTAAAAAAAATGCATCTTGGTGTTCCGTGCAATGACGGGCATCTTGCTAGTCAGATACAAAAATTAAGTTAATTTTTAGCTATCATGATGCCATGCATTAACTTGAAAGGATACTACCATGATGAAAGGTGCTTAAGTAGTGCAAGATGAGGTGCCTAGGGGCCTATTTAAGACTTGTGAATATAATGAAGAAGTTCATCGACGCTTTTCATATAGTATATTATGTGAACTTCCATGTAGAAGTCAAAGAAATGGGAATTCAGAGTACTATTTCTTTATTGTTATTGTCTCATTTTTTATTTCAACCATAGATATCAGTCTTTACCGTCGAAACTTTAGAGATTTTCTTTTATTTTCTACCGCACATGCTCTTTGACCCCATATATGTATTCTCTAATGATTTATTTTTTGGCCATCTCAATAGGTATATATTCTTGTTGGACTGGGAATGCCAATTCTAGGAATTGTAACGTTTGTGATAGGAGGCTCATTTTTCTCTCAATATTTTCCTGTTATCCTCAATATTTAATAAGCTGCTATTGATCTCAGAAAGATCTGACAGTTTTGATTTTTTCTACCTTAGATGACATCTTTTACCTATGCTAATCCCATGCAGAGTGTAGAATCACATTAACTACCCCTATATTCTCCATCCATGGAATCAATATGTACGCATTGTGTGAAAAGGTATTCAAATCCTTTCTTTGATGGTGTTTAAGAGTTGGCTAACCATATAATATGAAAGAGGGCAAAAGTATTAAATATAAACACTAAAATGATGTGCTAAGATGGTGCCCGCACATTTCAGAGAACTAACACAGAGCTACAATGTTTTCAAACACTTCATGTATAAGTTCCTAGTTAAGTCCTACAAAACTAATACTGAATTACTCCCTTCGATCTATATTAATTGTCGCAGTTTTAGTACAACTTTGTACTACTAAAGTTGTACTAAATATGTGACAATTAATATGGATCGGGGAGTAGCTAATTATGTTTTAATGACAACACTCACATCTTCTTGCATGTTGACAAAAAAAATACATTAGATAGAGCTAACATTGATCTAAAACATCTTCAACTATATCATGTCAAAATTTCATGTCTAAGGCCCCCATATGTTTTTGGGGAAAAATAATCCAAATGAGAACGAGCTAATACAAATCATATGCTCCCTTCGTCCCAAAATAAGTGACTCAACTTTGTACTAACTTTGCATTAAACTAGTGCAAAGTTGAGTCACTTAAAGCTAACTTTGCACTAAAGCTAGTACAAAGTTGAGTCACTTATTTTGGGACGGATGGAGTAGTTAATTACAAGCTCAACAAACAACTAAACGATACCGTGCATGTCAAAAACAATTCATGCATTGCATACCTAGAACATTGACGTCCAGCTCTTCTATTACTTTGGATGTAAAATCCACTCCAGAATTATCCAAGCCCCCTCTCCAAAACGCTAATCAATTATTGAAACAACAGAAAATACGTACTTCAGACTTAAATCATATACCTTGCATGTGTAAAGGAAAATAGGCATATGATAGATCTTACCTTGATCTATCTTTTCTTCAACTGTAACATCTTCTTAATCTGATCCCAAATAGTAGTTAGAAATCGCAGTTCATCCCTGGTCTAAGAGCAAGGAGAGAGAGAGTGACCAGAGAGGTAAGATGACCCGTGCACATGTAAAGAGAGCAAGTGTCCGCACAAAAAGACAGATTGGTTCGGCCTACTCGTAGTTAAGAGTGTATGTAGTGTACGACTGTATGGTACTTCCTCCATCTCAAAATAAGTGTCTTAACTTTAGTATAATTTTGTATCATAGCTAGTACAAAGTTGAGACACTTATTTTGGGACGAAAGGAGTATTACCTTATAGTGCATGATATTGTAGGAGTTTTAGATGACCTTAGTTATTGTTTTGCATGATACATAATAGAACATGATATAATATCGAGTCATCTCTTTCTTCATGTCACCTTAGCAAAATTGTCTAGTTGACATGCATAATACTTGATATGATACCTCCATTGCGGGAGGTCTTAGCCACCAACCGTCAATTGCTATGTACACGCTGAAAAACACTTTGGTGCCATATATGGTGGTGGCATCCATTATTCAGCCCCCCTCCCCTAACCTAATTCTGTTTTGGGCGGGAAATCATGTGAAGGATAAGCTACTGCCGGGTGATGCACATGCTTGCATGCGCGGCGTGTCGTTTGGCGCTGCATGCACCACGTGTCACTTGGCAGACATACTGCTAGAATAGATTTGATAATGATACCAGCAAGGCGGCTTTTCTAACATCGAAACTACTTTGCAGACGATACTTGCTGGGACGATAACTGGACGATGATGAATCCATTGGCTAGCCATAGTTTGCTCATTTGCATGGACGGCTTGATTAGCAGTGTCGTGCAAGAATCGGCCACTGTGTGTCGTCTTGTAGCAGCGCTCTTCTAACATTGTGTTCGCGTAGGTGATCCTTTACGGAAAAAAGTTGCAAACGTGCCTTCTCACTTTTTGAGGTCTGTACCACTTCTTTTTCTTTGAAAAGTATACTATAGAGATGAGATTGCATAATAATTCTCCTATTACGAGTGTATTTAATTCCAAGGTGACGAAGCCCATCCGGTCGCCCATCTTTGCTCGTGATGCTATGTTGGCACGTATTGACGAGGTAGTCTTTCTGAAAAAGCTTGGCCGCTTGCTCGCCTCCTTGGAGGTAGCTTCTCCTGGGTCTGGCAAGGCGATTGCTTGCCTCCTAGCGGAGGAGGTTTCTACGGGCAAAATAAAGAAGGTGAAGAAGGCTCTCAGGACCATAGGCAAGAAGAGTGGTGTCATTGATAAGGCGTCAACAGCTACTTAATGGAGGATACTCAGTCCCATTGTCCTCCATCTCCGTGGATTTGGTGGCGTTCGATGTATGCAACATTTGTTTTGTCGGAGGTTTCTTTGAGGCATAGAAGTGTGAGGGTTCATGGTTGTTACATGTTATGTGTATTTGTCGGGTTGATGGTGGGGTTATGGAGTTTGTTTCTTAGCGAGTAGTCCGCATGTGGTCTATATGTATCGGTTTTCGCCCGGTTTTCCGTTAATTAACCGGGCAATTCTCTTCTTCTTAATTAATCGATGAGGCAAATCTTTTGCCTCCGTTTCGAAAAAAAATATTTTGCTTTGTACACATAGAAGCATGTGATCTCCAGTAAAAAAGAAAACTATTTTCTTGGCCTCGTCATAAATTAAGAAAAAGACGCGCATTCAAGTTCCAAATGTGCATGCGTATTTTCATGTACCAAAACAAGTATAATCTTGAAATTGTCTTTCCTTGAATTGAAATTATTATTTTTGTCCAGAACATGCATGTTTATCTTTGGTAAAGAATCCTAAAACTTGAACAAATAGTACACGCATAATGTTTTTTTATACGACCCGCCAACCAGGTTCAACTGCCATTTGCGTTTCTAGCCTGGCACAGTGTAACTTGTTTAAGGTAATGCAGGCTTTGGGCCACGTCCCGCTCTCCCCTTTGGTGTAAATTGCTCTGTCTTGGTTCATATGTCGTGGGCCGGACCGTTTAAGGTTGAACATTCACCTGGACAAGAAGTTACACTCAGTCTTGCACAGACAGGTTTCACCACATGTCGTGGTACGTGGGTGCCAAGGCTACCCATGGGTGGATCATATAAGTCAAACTCCTAGCCATTCATGAGCTTATCGGATATACCTGATCTCATAGACCGTGATCATCAATCTACTTCATATAGGTGTGTTCTTTAAATACTACATGTAGGACGGCGTATTGAATGATGTAAGTTTATTAAATGTTCTCTCCAACTCCTGATTTGTTTTCCGAGGTCCTACTTCACATGATCTCTAAATCACACAGATTGGGTTTCCCTCGAAAAATGTTGTGGGTATCAAACCCATCTCCATTGATGCATTGTCTATCACATTCCTTCATAGCTCTTTTGTAAATAGATCATTTTTAGCCGTTGTAAATAGACATTTTGTTCTAACACTATTACTCAAGAGTTTTTCTACTTTCAAACATATCTTATCTCTACATGTCTTGAACTCTTCATGTTATCCTTTGACCCGTTCACTTTAAAAAGTACTGTTTGATTGTCATTGTTCATGATGATAGCGAGTATGTTTTTTTCAATCACTAGTAAGTCTATTAAGATTTCATGGAACCATTCTATTCAGTAATAGCTTTGTTTAATGTTGCAAATTCTGCTTCCATTGCCGACCTCGTTAAGGTGATTTTCTTGCAAGACGTCCACGAAACAACACACCACCGAGAGTAAATATATAGCCACTTGTGGCCTTTATCTCGTCAACACCAGAAATCCAATTTGAGTCACTATATCCTTTGAGGACTCTTTATACCCAATATAGTGAATGCTATAGACCATGCTTCCTTTTAGATCACACACCACTCTCTCAAGAGGTGTCAATGGCATCTCTCGGATTGGAAACAAGACGGCTTAGTTTACTCACCCCAAATGATATGTCAGGCCTCCTGATTCTAGCTAAATACATGAGCGGGCAATGATTCGAGAATATTTCAATTAATCTCTAGTGGCCTTTTGATCCTTTCAAATAAACACACTAGGATCATAAGGTGTTAAAGAACATTTGCAGTTAGAATAGCCAAATATATACTCAATATATTTCCACAAATAAGATTGCAGAATATATAGCAATCCATCGTTTCATTTATCAATAACTCGATGTTCAAGAACAATTAGCTTCAAGAAAACCTCAGCTTTGTTACTTTTGGAGGGCATGCGCCTCCTAGATTGGCTAGGTTTGCTTGGGAGCCTTCAAGGTGTGAAGGAAACAATAAGTTTGTATGGACTTGGAGATCCGTCTACTTCATGAAGATCTACCCCGAGTGAGGCTTGACCTTCTTGGCTATATGACGTGCTGGTATAGGTTGGTTGGTCGTCTTGTGGACCCTTTGTGGTGTAGTACTTCGTGGAATTGTTTCTTTGTGGAACTTGCAACCGGAATCTCTGTGATCCTAGAACCTTCGTGGTTTGAAGCCTCCAGGAGCTTGGAGTAGGATAGTGCCAACTGCCCGAACCATGGGAAACAACTTCATCGATCCTCCCCATGTTTGCATTCATCTAACCTTTACCTTTGCTTCTACTCATGCAAGCTTTGTCTTCACTTGTTAACTTTAGTAGACTTGCATGTGTAGGGTGTTCCTAGGCTATCACTAGAAAATCTTAAAATCACCAAGAACTTCAAAATTGGGAAAAGTGTTCCCTAGATTTGCTAGTCTATCCACCCCCTCCAGACTATACTAAATGGTCCTACAAGTGGTGTAAAAACAAGGGCTTGTTAGCGACATCCTCTATTAGTGAATCCTTCGTAAGTTGGCTCATTGGTTTGGCTTTACCATGAAAAGAGGGTACAACTTCTAGTGAGGAGGTTATCTTTAAAGAGGTCCTTACATTGATGGCTCTAACTTCGCTAGTTGGATCATAAGCTGAGAATGCATATTATTGATCATGACCCCATTGTTGGCCAATTACCCGTGCTGGTTTACAAATTCTTTCAAGGTGGACAAATTACGGATCATGAATCCACTCTCGATGAATTGAAGATGTGGCAACATGATGCTCAAGCATGTGACATCTTATTCAACTCTTGTGCCTCGACGAGTTCAACAAGATTAGTCATCTTGAAAGTGCAAGGGAAGTTTGGGATACTTTGGTGGAAATGCATGAAGGCACCACATCCATGAAGGAATCCAAGCTTCACATACTTCAAGGTCAACTTGATAAGTTCAAGATGAAGGATGGTGAAGGTGTTTACTCTAGGTTTGCACTCATCACAATTGAGATTGTCGGCTGAAGTGATGAAGAGATGACAAACAAGTTTGTCATGAAGATCTTATAAGGGCATTAGATGGTAAGTATGACACCATATGCACTCTTATCCAAATGGTGCCAAATTACAAAGATCTCATGCCTACCAGAGTGATTGGAAGGATTGTAGGTCATAAGACAAATCTTAAGGATAAACAGGAACTCCATTGCCAATCACCCAGTAGTGGTGCTTACAAGGCCACTAGTGACACTCCCAACTCTTCGAGTGAAAAAGTGAAGGTCACTAGCGAGGAACTTAGCTTCATGCTCTGTAACTTCAACAAGTTCTACTCCAAGAACAAGTTCAAGTGCAAAGATCAAAGCTACTCAAGGTCAAGAAACGATGATTCAAGATCTAGCAATTATGAGAGGTATTGCTACAATTGTGAAAACCCTAACATTTAGCCTCCGATTGTTTAGAACCTTCGAAAAGAAGAAACCAATCTCCTTGAAAATATAGACTAAATAAGGATGACGAAAAGGAACGAAGGCATCAGAGACATAAGAGCATCTCCAGCCGCCCCCCCCCCCCCCGAGCGCCCCCCAGGAGCCCTTTTTCTTCGCCGGCGACGTAAAAAGGGCAAAAGTCGGCCCAGCCGAGCCCCCCAAGCACCCCCAGAACCTCAAAAAAGCGCCGGCGAACCCAGGGCAAACCCAGCGCGTCGGGGGGCTGTTGGGGGCGCCGGCGGAAGCAACGATCAATCCTATTCCCCCACGCGTCCTTTTTCTTGGCGATTGTCCTGGGGGCAGCCACGGCGATTGTCCCGGGGGCACCCACGGCTGGAAAACGACACTCGTCGTCCCCCCGACGGAAGCGTTTTGCCCCCCAGGACGTGCTTTTTTTGGTCCGGCGATTGTCCTGGGGGCTCCAACGGCTGGAGATGCCCTAAGGATATACAGAAGAAATGCAAGTACGCCAAGAAATACTCCAATAAAAGATCATACACAAACATTGGTGAGTGGGTATCCAATTCAAAATCCGAGACAACTTCGAAGCTACATACTACTCCAACTCTTCTTGGATATCAGTGACGTGCCCTGATGATCCGAGACAACTCCGAAGCTACCTACTAATCCGAGACAACTCCGAAGCTACCTACTACTCCAACTCTTCGTCAGTATCAGTGATGTGCCCTGATAATCCGAGATAACTCTGAAGCTACCTACTAATCCAAGACAACACCTGGTAATACCTTATCAGTGACGCTGACGTGCCCTGATAATCCGAGATAACTCCGAAGCAACCTAACAATCCATGACAACACCTGGTAATCCCTTATCAGTGACGTGCCCCCTACCCGACACACGCCACAAATATCTTCACATATTATCGGAGGTGTGGGCCACTACGGGCACACCACTGGTGAGCTATCTCCTATAATGGTTTTCTTAGCATAGGTGGCCGCGTATCCCCAATGGAGCCATCCAATCAAAAAATCAATAAACTCTCTGAAATTTTAGTTGGTATTAAAATATTTATAACCTCAATTTGTTGGCCGGCCTATATTCTAACTAATTTCAATCCAAATTTAGTTTCAGTCAAAACCCATTCAAATTAAATGAATTTTGTTAGTTGAGAATTCCAAAAGAATTTTCAACTTTTCCAAAATTTTGGATACATTTCAGCGACTTCTGAAATTTATCTGTTATCGGTATTTTAAACCATGCTGTCCGGATCCATCTTCGGAGACCCGAGAGGGACCCAAACTGGACGAACGCAATCTTCATGGAGTACTTTCAAACATGTAAAAGTTTGACGAGAGGCATGAAACCCGCCTAGCCATGGATGCGTGAATCGTGCACAATCAAAAGCGTCTTTTTCCTCAGCTGCAGGCCGGCGTGAAATCGCGCACAACAGCACAAGTCTCGCCACTGCTATATATACGCCCATGTATCCATTTCAAAACTCATCGAGCAGCTCTAGCGTTCAGAGGCACACATTTTTCTCCTGCTTCCAGAGTTCTTCCGGTCACCAAGAAGCAACTATAACATGGATGCCCAGAACAAGGAGGTCGCTGCTCTCATCGAGAAGATCGCCGGTCTCCAGTCCGCCATCGCCGAGCTGCCGTCGCTGAGCCCGTCCCCCGAGGTCGACAGGCTCTTCACCGACCTCGTCACCGCGTGCGTCCCGCCGAGCCCCGTCGACGTGGCGAAGCTCAGCCCGGAGCACCAGAGGATGCGGGAGGCGCTCATCCGCCTCTGCTCCGCCGCCGAGGGGAAGCTCGAGGCGCACTACGCCGACCTGCTCGCCACCTTCGACAACCCGCTCGACCACCTCGCCCGCTTCCCCTACTACAGTAACTACGTCAACCTCAGCAGGCTGGAGTACGAGCTCCTGGCGCGCCACGTGCCGGGCATCGCGCCTGCGCGCGTCGCCTTCGTCGGCTCCGGCCCGCTGCCGTTCAGCTCGTTCGTCCTCGCCGCGCACCACCTGCCCGACGCCCAGTTCGACAACTACGACCTGTGCGGCGCGGCCAACGAGCGCGCCAGGAAGCTGTTCGGCGCGAGCGAGGACGGCGTGGGCGCGCGCATGAAGTTCCACACGGCGGACGTCGCCGACCTCACGCAGGAGCTCGGCGCGTACGACGTGGTCTTCCTCGCCGCGCTTGTCGGCATGGCGGCCGAGGAGAAGGCCAAGGTGATAGCCCACCTGGGTGCGCACATGCTGGAGGGGGCGTCCCTGGTCGTGCGGAGCGCGCACGGCGCCCGCGGCTTCCTGTACCCCATCGTCGACCCGGAGGACATCAGGCGGGGCGGGTTCGAGGTGCTGGCCGTGCACCACCCCGAAGGTGAGGTGATCAACTCTGTCATCGTCGCCCGTAAGGCCGTCGACGCGCAGCTCAGTGGGCCGCAGAACGGAGACGCGCACGCACGGGGCGCGGTGCCGCTGGTCAGCCCGCCATGCAGCTTCTCCACCAAGATGGAGGCGGGCGCGCTTGAGAAGAGCGAGGAGCGGGCCACCAAAGAGCTGGCCTTTTGATTCCAAAATGTGCGTGCTGATCATCTGTCGTGAACTCGTCATTCTGTCGCCTGCGATCGTGGTAAATTTCCTACTCGTGTGTGTTCTGATGTTTGTGCCTGAAAGAGAGATGCGTTCTGCCTTGTGGAGTTAATTTACGCACGTTACATGTAGTACTACTTGTATTTGTACCCGAAGTAATGGTATGTAATAAGAGAAATAATGTGTGATTTGAAGTGCAATGCTAAATACTCATCCGTCTCAAAATAAGTGTCTTAAGCTTAATATAAATTTATATTAGAGCTAGTATAAAGTTGAGACACTTATTTTAGGACGGGGTGAGTAATAAGAAAAACTGAAAGAGCAGTGCTATGCAGCCAACGATTCTTTCAGTGGCGGAGGTAGATGGTGGCCAGGGTGGGCCACGGCCCACCCTGAGATTTGAAAATAACTTTTATACCATAGGAGAAAGGCTAAAAAATAATAGAAAAAAAATGTATATGTATCGTTGCTGGCCCACCCTGGCACAATGGGCTAGGTCCGCCACTGCTAGCTAATCACAATTAGATTAAAGAGTAAAATGCATCGGAAGTCACTGTCTTTGCTCCATCTGCTCACTTCAGTCACCGTACTTAGGGATACATGCAATACGGTCACTATATACGACAAGACGTGATTATATGGTCACTGTAGCACGTATTGAGCTCGTACACCGTCCCTTTTGACCAGTCCGCACGTTCCACGTCATATGGCCCACTTGCATGCGGGGGGATTGTGCAAAAACGACAAGTCTTTTATCCCCTCCCCTTCTCCACCCGCTCTCTGTTCCCCTCCCCTTCTCCAAATTCCTAGCTCCCCTGCTCTCTTTCGCCCTCCCCATCTCCAGCTACCGCCGCCTCCGCGTTAGTTGCCCACCGCCGCCGCCGCGGCCGCCATGTCCGTGAGCTCGGCGATGTCATCTCTCGGCGGCCGGGCTGTGGAGGTCCCTCTCATCCGATGCCCTCATTGCCGCACGCGGGTGAAGTTCTACCTGTCGAACACAGACACGCATGAGGGTTGGTTGTTCTACAAGTGCATCAATGTAAGATCTTCATCCTCATGTTGTGTTTTTGTTGGATCTGTTGGTGTGCTTAAGTTTTTCTTTTTCGTGGTGTACCTAGGGTCCTTGTGGTTTCTGGCACTGGGAGTTGGAGTATATTGTGTATCTTGTTGAGCATCGTTTCCTCAATGGGAATGAAGCAGTGGATGCAATTGGCGCTGCAGAGGATAGGAGAGAACAACTCCTTCGAGAAAGGGAAGAAAGGGCTAGGCTTGCAGGCATTGCAGCTGGGATATATGACAGGAGGCCTTCAGGCAGTCCCATGACCAAGCAGCAGGCAGATGCTCTTTTATGTTTAGGTAGAGAGATGCTTCTGGTTTTGAAGGCAATGATGGGATCATTCTTATTGCTGTGTGTCATGTTTGGTATCTCCCTTCTGAAGAAATGATGTGACTCAGGCTTGGTCAGGATGTAATGTAGTTGTTATGTAGGTTGCAAAACTCTTTTGGTCAGTATGTAATGGTTGGTCAGTATGTGAACCTCTTTTGGGGATGATGTAGTGGCTTTGAAAGGAAGCTGGTAATGATTTGTGACTTGTGTTAACTTTTGTCTTAACTGATTGCTGTTCATTTGAAAGTTAAATGATGGCTGTTAGTTAACATTCAATATTGCTGGCTAAAGTGTGGTTGTTGTGCTTGATGATGACCAAGAAAGTGTACTCATCAGCAAATAAGAAGTTGCTAAAATTGGTGTTGTTCACAGCTTGTGGTGACCAGCAAATACAAGATAGCCAACAAGTTGTAGCTGAAAGGTGAGAAGAACACGATGCAAGGAAACTTAGTAGCAAATATTTTGATACTAGTTCAAAGAAGCTCATTGCACAATGGCTCTAGTCATTGAAGTGTAATTCATGATGAACATTTGATCCAAACTCACAAACTGACATCAGTATGGATCAAATGTTACATCCTTAGTGACCAAAAGACAACATATTGCAAGTTTGACATAAAGATAGAAGAGTACTCAAGATAGAACTACATCCTGAGTCACACAAAAGACACCATATCATTCAAACACAGCCCAGCATTGGTATGTTCACCTGAAAACATCAAACATAGATGTTCTCTTGGCTTTGTTAGGCAGCACTTGGTCTTCCTGAACCTTTCTCTTACCAGCAGCAACAACTTTTCTTCTCATCTCCTCCTTCTTTGCAGCTTCTCTTTCTGCAGCAGCAGCTAGTCTTTCTGCTTCTCTCTCTGCAGCAACAACTTGTCTATCAGCCTCTCTCTGTGCAGCAGCAGCCTGCCTCTCTGCAAGTTTCTTTGCAGCTACTGCTTCCTTCTCAGCCTTCTTTTTAGCTTCCTGTTTTGCTTTGTTCTCAGCTGAAATGGTCTTCATTGTCTCTGCAATTATCTTCTTTGTCTCTTGTGCTGCCTTCTTATTTAGTCCAGCTTCTTCTCTCGTCTTCTCCCTTTCTTGAGCTGCTGCCTGCCTCTTCCTTGCTGCAACTACTGCCTTTTTCTCAGCTTGCTCATGCCTTTTCCTTGCAATATCTTCTGCTTTCTTCTGCTGTTCTTCTCTCCTTGCTATAAGCAGAGCTTGTTTTTTGTCCTTCACTTCCTTGTCCCTCTGCCTCTTCAATGCTAGCAACTTCTTAGCTAACTCTCCTTGCTGAATGGTGGTTATGCTAGAGCTTGGCTGTGATTGGTTCATCACAACTTGTACAGCTGAGATGAATGTGGACTCTGGAACAGGCCTTGCTTGAGCCACTCTTTGAACTGGCCTTTGCAAGAAGTTAAAACAAACAACATTGTGAATAACTACATTGTTTTCTGTGGAGTTCTCCTCCTGTTAAAACAAACAAACAATATCAATGAATGCCACTAGACACTAGTGAGCCTTACCTGCTGCATCAAGAGATCCACCATAAGATCTTCAATAACTACATTGTTTTCTGTGGAGTTCTCCTCCTGTTAATACAACAGTAAGTTATCCAAGTTAGCTACTTTTGACTGCATGCATTTGCTGTTAACCCATAAGAGTAACCAGGAAATAAAAGTAAGACCTGGGCATTTGCTTGTTGACTAGGATTGGCTTCTTGAGTTGGATTGGCTTCTTAATTTGGATTGGCTTCTTGGCTTGGATTGGCTTCTTGAGTTGGATTTGCTTGTTGATTTGGATTTGCTTGCTCCCCATGATTAGCTTGCATGTGTGGAGGAGGCAACCCTGCCTTGAAGTGTGGCAACCCTTCTTGTTATGATCTGCCTCACCATAGTAACTGCAATGGATGATCACACCATGCCTAGACAATTTCTTTCCACCACTGCTGCTAACCACCTCTCCTGGGGCTTTCCTTCTGCTTGTGCTAGGTATGCCTACTTGTTTTTCATAAAGTGGGGGCTCAAGTGGGGGGCCATTCATCTTCTCCCACTCTGTCCTATCTTTGCAAGGGTATATGATGTTTATGTAGGCTTTCTTGAACATCTCAACTGAGTAGCATCCATTCACTAGTTGTAAAGGATCACTCTTTCATGTCTTGCACAAGCTATGGCATGTACACAGGGGACCCCACTCTTCTCCCATCTCTTGCAGCTGCATTCACTATTATGCCAGTCCACAATGTAGTCCGTTCCTCTGTCTCCAACCTGAAACACTCCATCTCCTGCCCCATGCACATAGCATGTACTTGCCCACTCTATCAGTTTCTCCACTTGTTTCTTGATCTTGGGGCAGATGTTTCCTGTCATCTTCTCAGCCTCTTGCAGTTTGGTATAGTGCCTTGTCATCAATTGACCTTTGATCCTTTCTAACATGGATAACACAGGAAGCTCCCTTGCCTCTAGTATATATCTAAGAACATGAGTAAGAACATGAGTAATAACATGAGTAAGAAGTTCTCATACTTGTTGAAGACCTCACAAATGTTATTAAGTAGGATATCACACTTTGGTAAATCACTTTGAAAAGCTCTGACCCATGTTTGTGGCTCCAGTTCATGCAACCAAGTGTATGCATCCACACTCAACTCCTTCATCTCATTCATATATTGCTCATATTTAGTTGATGTGGTGCTTCTAGCAATCTTCCACAACTGATTCTTTAGTGCATCACCTTTGTGTAGCTGCTGAAAATTCTGCCACATGTGCCTCACACAGAATCTATGTTCTGATTCTGGAAACACCTCATCCACAACATTGATTAGTCCCTTCTGTTTGTCACTCATAATTGACCATGGGGCAGTGTTGATGATTGCCAGATCATTTTTCAATCTCTCCAAGAACCAACACCAGTTGGGTTTGTCCTCCACTTCAACAATAGCTATTGCAATTGGAAAAATACAATTGTTTGGATCTATTCCTACAGCACATAGCAACTGCCCTCTATACCTTGTCTTAATGTGGCACCCATCTAGAAATATGATAGGCCTACACCCCTGAAGGAACCCTCTCTTGCAAGCATCCAGACACATATAGGCCTTATTGAACCTTGCTTGTTCATCAAGTGCCACAAAGAAAGAGTTGCCTGGGTTACTCCTTCTGATCTCATTGCCATAGTCCCACAGCAATTTGTATTGCCCTTTCTCGTCACCATGTATGATCTTCATAGCCAGCCTCCTAGCCCTCTGCAATTTGGTCCTTGTTGGGGTCATGTGCCACTCCTTCTGCACAACCCTGGAGAAGTTTCTCATGTTCATATCCTGGTCAGTTCTGAAGCTCTCCAAATACTTTTGGGCAATGAATGGAGCAGCGAAAGCCTCGATCTTCCACTTCTTTGTGTAGGTGTGTTCACTGACATACTTCTTTACCATAAAGCACTTGGTTCTAATATCATAAGAGGCCCACATATACCAAGTACAGTCATCATCACATTTGGCCTTCAATCTTTTTCTATCATTCACAGGCAACTTAACATCAACTCTATTCTTGCAGCAATACTCTTTTATGGCTGTCCTCAGTAGCTCAACTGTTTGGAAAACTTGTCCAACATGAAATTTAGGATAGTGTAGGTCCTCTTCCCTAAATGCCTTGAACTTCATGTACAACTCTTCATCATCTTCATCTGGTGGCCATAGATCATCACCTTCAGACTCATATAGTTCATCCTCTTGCTTCTCTTTGCCTTTGTCTCCAACTTTATCTTTTCCTTTATCTGAATCCTTTTCTTTTGCACTATCTTTAACTGACTGTTTCCCTCTCACTTGTTTGTCTTCAGGTTCATCCATGTCAACATTGTCTGCATAAAGATCATCATCACCATCATTCATGTCATAATCACTATCTACTATGGCACCAGGATCAAAATCTGAATCATCTGAATCATTGTCATCATCTGTATCTTCTTCTTCTTCTGCCATTGCATATGAAGAATTGCACTACCTTCTTGTTCTCCTGGTCACAACTTCCTCCTCTGTCTCTTCTGCCTGATGTTGTGGTTGTTCTGCCTCATGTTGTGGTTGTTCTGCCTCATGTTATGGTTGTACCATCTCAGGTTCTGCTTCTTCTGCCTCAGCTTGAATGACAACAGTCTCTGCATCTTCCATATTTGCATCTTCATCATTGACAACAGAGCAGTTCCTCTTTGCAAACACATAGTTGCTAACATCATCTGCTGAACTATCTGGGTAGACCACCTGTATAGGAATAGGATGCTCTCCTTCTGATCTATCTGGCTCATTGTTACATGCTCTTCTAGGAATGAATACTGGAGGCAGGTGAGTTATTGGGAAATTCACCACATCATCCTCAGAACGGTTGGAATCCAAGCTGTTGTCATGGTCCAAATATAGACTGAAAGAGTTATGACCAAGAGACAAAAATGTCAGCATCTGATCAGTGTCTGCATCTCCTCTGATCTCTCTCAATCCATTTTGCGTGATTGACAATATAGGAATCAGGTAGTACACTTTCAATATGCCTGCCATTTCCCATCCAATCTCTTCCACTATGTTCTCAACCACAAGTGGAGACCATGTCACTTCATGAAGTTCATCATACCACACAACATGAGCATTCACATAAGAACGGTTGCTACCACAACCAAGGAAATATCCTCCATGGTTGATCTGAACTGATTTTTTTTGCTCCGTGCGCCTTGTAAAAATAAAAAATTTACACAAGGATCAGAAACATCGACAAAGCACCACCTTTACACCCTTAAACCCATTCTTCGAAACCCCCAAATCAGAACACTAAACCCTAGCGGAATCAGAAGTCCAGTGCGGCCGGTCCTATGCAACTAACCCAAAATTGAGGATGTCCAAGCCCTACTCTGATCCAAATAGGTACAAATTCATCACAATCAAGAACAAACATAAAACCCTACTCTGAACCCCCAAATCCCGCGCAAAACCCTAGCCTACGAAAATATGGACTCCAATGCGAGGAACCCTGGAACCAACTGAAGATTTCTTATGCCCAGACAAGATATTGGAGATTAACAACCCAAAAATCCAAGAAGAAAGGGGAAAATTTGGGACTTACTGTACTTTGGGGACGGTGCGCCGTCAGGGAGATGAACTGGTGCCATCGCCGCCACGCCTATGCGCACCCCCGACGAACAGGGGTTGACGAACCGCGCGTCTCCACCCTCGCCGGCGCGTCCGACGCCGATGAGCCAGTGCGCTGCGACGATCGCCTCCCTCTCTCCTGCACTGCTTCCTTTGCTTCGTGGTAACGAAGACGAACATGCAAGGGGATTTGATCCATTTCCAATGACACGGGGGGTTTTGTGCAAAATGGTTGCATGGACGGCCGCTCCCTGCCACCTGGCGCGGTCGATTGGTCAACACGGGGTCAAGGGGCGGTGTACGAGCTCAATACGTGCTACAGTGACTGTATAATCACGTCTTGTCGTATATAGTGACCGTATTGCATGTATCCCTAAGTACGATGACTGAAGTGAGCAGATGGAGCAAAAACAGTGACTTCCGATGCATTTTACTCTAGATTAAATTCATCTATAAATAACGAACATGAGATGCTATCATCGTCCACATGTCGTAAACGTTGTGTGCGAAGCTATCATTAACTTCCTGAAAACCCCAGTTTTGCTATCTCACAACCGACCGACAAATACTCCTTTCGTTCTGAATTATAAAATGTTCCAACTATTTCCTGATTCAAATATATTTTGAAGCGCTTTAAGCCTCCTTTGGTTTAGAAGAATCTTGTAGGAATTTCATAGGATAAGATTTCTATAGGAAAATTTTCTTTAGAACATTTCAGTTTGCAGGAATGGTATCCTATTCTTATGGAGGAATTCTTCCTATCCTCCACATTTCATAGGAAAATAAACACTAGCCTAGACTCAATGAAAAAAATCCTATGATATGAATCAAAGGGCATCTCCTTTCCTATTCCTACTCATAGGATTTGAGATACATGTCATCTCATTTCCTATGACTTTCCTATTCCTATGATTTTTCTACCCTATGAATCAAAGGAGACCTTAGTGTGTTCATTTACTCATTTGAGTCTGTATGTAGTTATATTTAGATATCCAAGCATCATACAGTTTAGAACAAAGGTGATAATTAGTAAGCCAACATGCAAGTATATAGTAATAAGATATCCATCGTATAACTATTTCTAAATGGATTGAGAAATAGTCAGCCATAAAAATTATTGACATAACTTCCCGTGGATGTATCATAGTTTTGTAGGTATATGTGACGCCCCCGATTTAATCGTACACGCAAATGTGTACGATCAAGATCAAAGACTCACGAGAAGATATCACAACACAACTCTAGACACGAATGAAAGCCATACAAGCTTTATATTACAAGTCAGGGGCCTATAGGGCTCGAATACAAACAAGCGAATGGAATCAACAATATCTGAGTACAGATATAAGTTAAACAAGTTTTCCTTAAGAGGGTTAGCAAAAATGCAACATAGATCGAAAAGGCAAGGCCTCCTGCCTGGGAGCCTCTTAACTACTCTTGGTCGTCGGCGGCCTTCACGTAGTAGTAGGCACCCTCGAGGTAGTAGTAGCAGTCGTCAGTGGTGGCATCCGTCTCCTGGGATCCGTCATCTGATCGCAGCAATCAGGTATAGGGGAAAAGAAGTAGCAAAGCAACCGTGAGTACTCATCCAAAGTACTCGCAAGACTTACATCAGATCTAAACTAATTATGCATCAGTTTCAAAGGAATGGGACTATATCTGTGGACTGAACTGCAGAATGCCAGAAGAGAGGGGAAAGCCTAGCCTATCAAAGACTAGCATCTTGCAGCATCTTGCAACATCGGAAGAGATAAGAGTAACGTATCATAATAATAGTAAGTATGTTGTATCATTTCTCGACTCCTTGCGAGAAAGCAATCCCGGAGCCATCATATCCGCTTCATGCCTCAGCATCCAGTTCTAGTTGTATCGGTCAGGATACAACTCCGAGCATCCATTACCGTGGACATGACTATTGGAATAGATCAATCTTCCCTGCAGGGGTGCACAAACTTATCCAACACGCTCGTTCAACTATGGCCAGACACACATCAGGTCATGACCGACCTCGGCTAATCAACACACCACAGTCCTACCTAGGCTCAACAAAGAGGCCAGCACGCTGGTTTACATCCTAAGCGTGTAGGGGTCTTGGGCCCATCATCCTTTGCACTCTTGCATGTTGCGTACGTGGCCTGTGTCAGTCCTGACAACCTCCTTATACAAGGCAGGTAAGGGAGTCCTGGATTAAGGGGTCCTCGGACAGCCGGACTATATACTTTGGCCGGATTGTTGGGCTATGAAGATACAAGATAGAAGACTTCGTCCCGTGTCCGGATGGGACTCTCCTTGGTGTGGAAGGCAAGCTTGGCGATTCAGATCTGTAGATTCCCTTCTGTGTAACCGACTTTATGTAACCCTAGCCCCTTCGTGTCTATATAAACCGGAGGGTTTAGTCTGTAGGACAACAATCATAATCTCATAGGCTAGACTTCTAGGGTTTAGCCATTACGATCTCGTGGTAGATCAACTCTTGTAATACTCATATTCATCAAGACTAATCAAGCAGGAAGTAGGGTGTTACCTCCATAGAGAGGGCCCGAACCTGGGTAAACATTGTGTCCCCCGCCTCCTGTTACCATTAGCCTTAGACGCACAGTTCGGGACCCCCTACCCGAGATCCGCCGGTTTTGACACCGACATTGGTGCTTTCATTGAGAGTTCCGCTGCATCGTCACCAGAAGGCTTGATGGCTCCATCAATCATCTACAACAACGCAGTCCAGGGAGAGATCTTCCTCCCCAGACAGATCTTCATATTCGGCAGCTTCGCACTGCGGGCCAACTCGCTTGGCCATCTAGAGCAGATCGATAGCTACGCCCCTGGCCATCAGGTCAGATTTGGAAGCCTGAATTTTGTGGCCGATATCTGCGGAGACTTGATCTTCGACGGATTCGAGCCCATGACGGCTGTCCCCTACCGCCACGATGAACATGACCTAAATCTGTTGTCTGGCCGCGCTCAGGAGATAGCTCCTGTAACCGCTCTGGCCCTAGATCCAGAGCAGACTGCATCGTCTGAAGACGGGAAGCTTAACCCCGCCACAGGAGCCACAGACTTAGCGGCGCTCGAGCCGCACATAGACCCAACATCAAGCTGGGCTTGTGTCACCGGAACCTCGGACTCGTCTCCGGCCATAGATTCCGGACTGCGTGCATTCGCGTCCATCGAACCTGATGGGGCGCCGATCTTGGAGTTCAGCTCCATGGACATCTTCCAGTACTCGCCTTTTGGCGACGTGTTAAACTCATTAAAATCCCTCTCCTTGTCGGGGGACTCTCGGCCGAACTATGTCCGGCTCGAATGGGAAGCGGACGATGAAGAACTTCGTTTCCCACCCACCACCCACTTCATTGCCACTGTCGAGGACTTAACCGACACGCTCAATTACGACTCCGAGGATATCGACGATATGGACGACGATGCCGAAGAGGAGCAGGCACAAAAACCACCACCCTTGGGGCAGTGGACGGCTACATCCTCATACGATGTATACATGGTAGACACACCTAAGGAGAAGGAGGCTGACAGCGATAACAGCATGCCTGTCGATGAACCTCCCAAGCGCCGGCGTCAGAAACGCCGACCTCGATTCGGCAAAAGGAAAAACAGCAACATTGTAACGGACGACGATGATAATCTAAACCAAGCCGATGACCCCGCAGACCCAGTGTTGGAGCAGGGCGTGCGAGAGGACGGCGAGCATTGTCCGGAGACATTGTCTGAACAAAGCGATGCCGAAGATAGCAATTATCAACCTGTCTCTGAAGATGAGATTAGCCTGGGCGACGACGAATTCGTCGTCCCAGAAGAACCATTAGAACAAGAACACCTCCATCAAAGGCTTATCGCCACTTCAAGGAGCCTGAAGAAGAAGAAGTAGCGGCTTAAAGCCGCACAGGATATGCTCAATGACAGATGGAATGAGGTGCTAGACGCTGAGTAGAAATACGGCGGTAATCGCCAAACAAAGAGCTATCCTAAGCGTAAGCTGCTACCCGAATTCAACGACGAGGCCATTGCGCCTATACCGCCGAAAAACAATACGGCTGACAGGCTAGACCGACCACCTCGTGGTTGAGATAGAGCGGCTAGCAATGACGCACAAAAACATGCACCCCCTCCCCATAAAGGAAGGGAGGTTGCAGCTCAGGACCAGACACACGATCTACGGGAAGACCTGGGCAAAAAGACTGGCAAAACTAGGTCCATCTATGGATCCAGGGAATGTGCTCCTATATGGGATCACGATTATCAAACCAAATACGTCGGTCACTTACCAGTTCGGAACCAATATCGAACATTACAACCGTCGGACCCACGCCACGACACAACCAAATACAGGGGTGCCGCACACCCCTTGTGCTTCACCGATGAGGTGCTGGAACACGATTTTCCAAAAGGGTCGTAAACATCGAGGAATATGGTGGAACAACGGACCCTACGGTTTGGATAGAAGACTTTATTCTTCACATCCACATGGCTCGTGGAGATGATCTCCACGCCATCAAATGCCTACTCCTCAAGCTAAAAGGACCAGCTCGACACTGGCTAAAAAGCCTCCCTGAAAATTCCATCAGAAGCTGGGAAGAACTTGAGGACGCTTTTCGGGCCAATTTCCAAGGGACCTATGTCCGGCCCCCGGATGCAGACGATCTAAGTCACATAATCCAACAACCCGGAGAATCGGCCCGCAAGCTTTGGAACCGGTTTCTCACTAAGAAGAACCAAATCGTCGACTGTCCGGACGCCGAAGCCTTAGCGGCCTTCAAACACAGTGTCCGGGAGAAATGGCTAGCCAGGCACCTTGGCCAGGAAAAGCCAAGGACAATGGCAGCCTTAACTACACTAATGACCCGCTTTTGCGCGGGCGAGGACAGCTGGTTAGCCCGTAGCAGCACCAGTGACCCCGATACATCTGAAGTCAGGGATGGCAATGGAAAACCACGATGAAACAAAAACAAACGTCGGAACAATGAAGAAAGCCCAGACAATACAAGGACAAACGCCGGATTCAGGGGCTCCAGACCCGGTCAACGAAAGAAGCAATTTAAAGGCAACAAAGATGATCCATCCAACCTGGATAAAATTCTAGACAGGCCCTGCCAGATCCACGACACTCCTGATAAACCAGCCAATCATACCAACAGAGAATGTTGGGTCTTCAAGCAGGCCGGTAAACTCAATGTCGAACACAAAGGGAAGGGACCTCAGAGCGAAGACGAGGACGAACCTCGCTAGCCGAACACGGGGGGACAGAAGGAATTTCCACCGGAGATCAAAATAGTGAACATGATCTATGTCACTCATATCCCAAAGTGGGAGCACAAACGCGCACTCCGAGACATCTACGCTGTCGAGCCGTCGCCCCCAAATTCAACCCATGGTCGGCCTGCCCGATCACCTTTGATCGCAGGGATCATCCGACTAGTATCCATCATGGAGGTTCGGCTGCCCTAGTGCTCCACCCAATAATCGACGGATACCACCTCACTCGAGTCCTCATGGACGGCGACAGCAGTCTCAATCTTATATATCAGGACATTGTCCGCAAGATGGGGATAGACCCGTCAAGAATCAAGCCAAGCAGCACTACCTTTAAAGGAGTTATACCGGGCGTGGAAGCTTGCAACACGGGCTCTCTGACATTGGATGTTGTATTCGTCTCCCCCGACAACTTTCAAAGCAAAGAACTAATCTTCGACATTGCTCCGTTCCGAAGTGGCTATCATGCACTACTCGGAAGAACGACCTTCGCCCATTTTAATGCAGTCCCGCATTATGCTTATCTAAAACTCAAAATGCCTGGACCACATGGCGTCATTACATCAGCGAAAATACGGAGCGCTCTCTTTGTACAGAAGAATACACGACGGCTCTAGCAGCCGGAAGACAAAATGGCCTATTCAAGCCGAGCAGCCCATCGGTCGTTAAGACCGCAGACAAAGCTAAACGTGTCCAGTGCACACCTCAGTGCGGTAGCTCAGATAAACCCGAGCTCGATTAGTAGCTATGCCCCCATCGACCGCCCCATAAGGAGATACACTCAAAATTCCTTGGGCGGCGTCGGGGGCACTCTGCACGCAAAAAGTCCGTAGTTTGGCTAGACCCTATTCGGACTCCAGAAGTTATCTTTCATGGTTCATTAAAATGAGCCAGCTTTACTTACGGCCACACCAGATTCTTTTACCTGGTTTTTTCCTTTTTACAGATGGCCATCATACTATACCCTTCAAGGACACTTCACAATAGAGACAAAGGCGCAGACGTGCAGCAGGGCCCCGCATTAAGGTTTCTCTTTTAGATTAAGCCCCTGTGTAAACATTCTTTTATCTCTTTTTGTTTTATACTTTCCTGGCATGTAAAATGTCCAAGAAATGTATAGGCATTATCTATAAATATACGGCTCGCCGTACTAAAGTGGATGTTATAGAAGCAACTTGGTTCGTATTGTGTTTTGAGAATTATGCTCTCACCACCTGCGCTCTTTCCCCACGTCGGATTGCCATACGTGTTGTCGGTGGAAAACGACACCTATGGGATCACAAGAATCCCTACTACGGTTGCGGGGCGCTGGGTCGTGAGGAGAGCGGGATCAGCAGTCCGTTCGAGCACGCGGGTCGTTTACCAAGGTTCGGGCCATAAGGATGCGTAATACCCTAGTCCTGCTTTGATGTGTATATCTATGTTATTGGAGTTCTTGGGCAAGCTACACTGAGCGTAACTTGTCCAAGGGTCCAATCCTTCTCCTGGATGCCTTGGGACTCCTTTTATAGGCAAGGGGATCGCCACAGTGGCACATAGGAGGTGGCATCGGGGTACTGTGGTTAAGCCTATCGCTTGTCATTATGGGACAAGCCGCATTTAATGCGCCTCTGACGTGTCCCCTTCACTTTACCACCGCTTCGCCCTGCCTTGACACGCGCTTGGGCCAGCGAGGCGATCAGCGCCATGTAGGCTGGCAGGCTGCTGAGGTGGCGCGGTGGTAGGGCCTTCATGAAGATTTGCATGCCACCACGTAGGCATGCGCTGAGTTGGCCGAGAAACCTCATGCCGACACGCAGGCGCCTTCCCAGCTGGCGGGCTGGTAGCTGCATGGGAGCGGTGGTAGAAGCTTGGTGGGTGCAGGCCTGGCTGTGGCCTCGTGGACGTCCTCGACAAGGGCCTTGCCGGACCCTCGGCAAGGGTCTTGCCGTGGTGTTGCAGTCGTCCCCGGCAAGGATCTTGTCGGGGGGGGGGAGGGTCTTGTGGGTTTCCTCGGCAAGGATCTCGCCAAGGTTCGTCGTCTTCTAATCCTCTTCTAATTTGGAGTGTTTTTTGTCTTCACAAAGATCTGCATGCCATCATGGAGGCACCTCCCGAGCCCAGGTCCCAACGTGGTTGGCAATGTTGGAAAAACTGGGGCTCAAGGGTGGTGCGCTCTGCTAGCATCGGGTAAGCTGCCCCAGCAAGGTCCTTGCCGGGGCTACGGGGGTCGCCCCGGCAAGGGTCTTGCCGGGGAGTCCACCTCGCCCTCTTGCTCTTTGCGTCTCTGTCTTGGCGTTGCTTTGGCCAAGTTGTGTCTTTGATTTCCTGTCTCTGCCCTGCTTAAGCGTGGCCGTGGGCGCGGCTCTGACTGCCCGTGCACAAATAAGGGGTACAAAAGAGCGCCCCTACTTTGGTACACCGACAGGAGCCCCCGGACCTGGGTCATACATAAGCGCGACACATTGTTGGGCCAGGCCCAGAATGGTGCACGGGCAGGCGGGGCGGTCTTTACCGCGGTAACTTTCCGTCCACTGCGCTTGCCCATGACCCGCGTTGAATGCGTGACGTGGGGGCCGCACATGCGGGTGATCGAAGCATGCTTGTGTCATCCTGCGGTGAACAGTAAAGAGGCGGCTTGCGTGTCCCTTCGAGACCGCAGGGCCGCTGCTCATTTACTATCCTTACCTGGGAACCGTCGCTCCACGCGTCCCATTACGCCCATTTCTTGCGCCACGTATGCTGCACGCACGACGCAGGGCGAATGACACGCGCACGGAATACAGGAAGACGTGCGTGCGTGTGTCAATTCCCACGCGCCTTCAATTGGGCGGGGAGGGCGGTCGACGGCCTCGCCCGCTGTCACCTTAATGAGCGGGGAGGGCAGCCGAGCCCCGACCCCGTCCCTTTATAAGGACGGGAGCGGGCGGGACGACGCCTCTCAGTCTTTCGCCATCTGCCTCTCCCCATCCCTGCTCCTTCCTTCCTTCTATCATGGCGAGAGGGTGCGCTGATGCTTCAGCGATGGCGGCGAGGGTCTCTGCTCGACAACGCGTCGCTCCTCCCCAAGAGCCCGTGGTGGCGGAGCCGGCCATGAGGCGAAGGGGGAGGAGGCGAGGCCGAGGCCGCCGCGGTGCTCGGGGAAGAGGAGGATGGGGCAGTGCATCGGCGTCGCCTCCGCCAGCGGTCCTTCCCCCAATGGAGGGCCACGTCGGGGACAACCCTTACGAGTTCTTCATCAGGCTGCACCGGCCGGCGCACTGTCGTCTTCGTCTCCCGAACCCATTCACTCGGGAGATGGAACTGGACCCGCCACTGGCGCTAAGGCTGCACATGAGGGGCTGTGGGAACAACGGCACATGGGCCGACGTTGACTTCCTAGCCCCTCATGTCATGTATCTTCACCGCGGGTGGAAGACCTTCGCTCGCATCCACAGCCTGACGGAGGGGCTGATTCTCTATTTCAAATTAATGGAGAATGGCCTACTCTCCATCAAGGTCTTTGGACACTTCGGGACTCGCCTAAGGTGCTGTGTGGAGAGCTCCTCTGATGACGAAGACTCTTCCTCGAGCAGGAGTGACGAGGAAGATAGCAACAACGACGACAAGGGTAGCGGGCGGCAAGATGACGGGTCCGACTAGGCATCGGGCGCGCCGTTCCTGGGCGACACCGGTGACCCCATCATCCGTGTCGCCGGCTCCTTGAACTTCTTGGGGTCACCTCCTTGGGCGGCTGGCGTGGGAAGGCCGGAGAAGGCGAAGAAGGTAGGTGGCGGGCCGTCAAGTCGGAGTACGATGGCACCGACGCCTTCATAGTGTATTGACGGACCGCTGCCTCATCTTCCAGCTCTTCCTCCGGCACCACCACCACCAGCCCTCTCCTAGGCAGCCACCGACATGTTCTCTTGGCGCCTTCTGCTGCTCGTACCTTACCTAGGTGCTCCTTCTGCCCTTTTGCCTTCTTGTTTCATTTCCCGAGGAGAGGGACAAGAAAGGGATTACGGGCACCTTATCTTTTTTCAGTTTGTAAGCCTACGAGCCTTAGTTAGGTTTAAAACTTGTAACCTCCCTATTTATGTTTACATTCCATACGAACTGTACCTGTATGGAACGTATTAATGAAAAAAGGGTGCTTGCCGGGTCTTGTGTACGTGAGCAAAGCCCATACCAAGGAACAGATCCTTGTTGTTTTCAACATAAACACCGTTGCCCGGCAGCAGGCCTTGCCGCTCCCCTACTTCGTTCGAGCACACCCACACCTTCGGCGGAGGCAGGGGCGAAGTAGGGGTGGGCCCTATGCTTGCTTCCTTGCCACCGCGGCTACAACCAAATCCTGAACTGAGAAGAAGTTCTCGGGCGACAGTAATGAAGGGAGCACAACATCCTTGGAACAAAACGAGGTTCCACACGTTCCAAGCTTCATATGGAAATGCATAAGAGGGGATGGGAAAACTTATCTGGATCTGCAGCCCACGGCAACCCTAGCTTGCCCTGGGTGGACCTTCGTGTCTTTAGCCCCCGGCAAGCTTGGCTTGCCGTGTTCGGAGCGCCGGCTTGTTCTCTTTCTTCCACTCGGCTTGGCAGAAACATTTATGTACCCTGCGAACCAAAGAGGATGGATAGGAACAAAGAGACGCAAACTCGACCTCTATGCTAGGGGTTAGTCGCCGCTAAGCACTATCAACCCTAACCGAGGGAGAGACTCAATCTAGCATGCATGCTATAACTTAGGGCGCCAGCGCTTCGTTTATTTATGCTCAGGGTCTGCGCCTGGCTTTGTACAGAGGGTTACATGCCTTGCCGGCAAGGCTTGTACAAAAGGTGGCTTGCCGGGGGGCCCGGCAGCCGCGCCTTATGGGTAAAACTCGCGAAGATGCTCGATGTTCCAGGAGTTGCTCACTGGAATGGCATCTTCGGTCTCCAGGCGGACTGCGCCAGGCCTGGTGACTCGTGTTACCCGATAAGGGCCTTCCCACTTTGGCGTCAACTTGTTGGAATTCTTGGCCGACTGAATGCGCCGAAGAACAAGGTCGCCTTCCTCAAAGCTTCGGGCATGAACCTTGCGGCTATGGTAGCGGTGCAAGGCTTGCTGGTAGCGTGCTGCTCTCACAGCCGCCCGAAGACGATCTTCCTCGAGGAGCGTTGCATCATCTTTCCGCAATCGATCTTGCTCAAGCTCATCATAAGCGAGCACTCGAGGTGACCCGTATATGAGTTCCGTGGGAGAACTGCTTCTGCCCCGTAAACCAAGGCAAAGGGTGTCTGGCCGGTGGCTCAATTTGGCGTCGTTCTGATCAACCAAAGAACCACCGGCAACTCATCAATCCAGCGCCTTTCGCTCTGGTGCAGCCTGTCAAAGGTCTTCATCCTCAGGCCATGTAGTACCTCAGCATTTTCCCTCTCTGCTTGTCTGTTACTCCGTGGGTGTGCCATGGAGGCAAAACAGACCTTGCTGCCGAGGTCTTCAATACATTGCATGAAGGTGTGGCTTGTGAACTGCGTGCCGTTGTCAGTGATGATCCTGTTTGGCACACCAAAGCGGCAAACTAGTCCCTTGAAGAATTTGACGGCTAAATATGCGGTCACCTTCCTCACTGCTTCCACCTCCGGCCACTTTGTGAACTTGTCGACTGCAACGTACAAGTACTCAAAGCCCCCGATGGCGCGGGGAAAAGGGCCCAGTATGTCGATCCCCCCAGACCGAGAATGGCCAGGAGAGAGGTATTGTCTGCAAGGCTTGAGCTGGCTGATGAAGTTTCTTCGAATGGAAGTAGCACGCTTCACACTTGGTTACTAGTGCCGTCGCATCCTGGAGGGCAGTGGGCCAGAAGAAACCTTGCCGGAAAGCCTTGCCGGCAAGGGCCCTCGACCCTATGTGGGAGCCACATATGCCTCCATGTATCTGTGCTAACAGCTCCAATCCTTCTTCCCGGGAGATGCACTTCAATTTCACTCCATTCAGTCTTTTTCTATACAGAACGTTGTCAACGAACTAGTACAGAGCAGACCGGCGGGCTACTTTCTCCGCTTCTTCCTGCTCCTCAGGGAGCTGAAGGAACCGGATGGTATGCTGCGCCCATGCTGGAGCCTATGGCTCGACGGCAAGGACCAAAGGCATTTCTTCCGCCGCGGGAACAGTTGCCTCCACGGCAAGGCTTGGCGCCCCGCCGGAGTCGGTTGTCCCACGGCAGGCTCGGCGTCAACGACAACTCCTTCGCCGGCGGCTCCAGGGAGCTCGGTAGGGAAGTACTTGCCGGGGCCGGACTTCCTTTGCTTATTTTGCTCTGTTGATGGTTCAATGGACATTTGAGTTAACCGAAGCACAAAAGTACCTGGTTCCACAGGTAGCTTGAGGGCAGCGTGCTTCGACAGGTAGTTGGCGATGTCGTTCTCCACTCGGGGGACATGCTCTGCTTGTATATCGTCAAAGCGCTCCTCCAGTTTCCTCACTTCATCCACGTAAGCTTCCATCAACGGGCTTTGATAGTCCTTGTTGATCTGCCTGACGACAAGCTGCGAATCGCCCCTGACGATGAGCTTCTTGCCTCCGAGGTCTGCCGCGATCCTGAGACCGGCAAGCAATCCCTCGTACTCAGCAGTGTTGTTCGTCGATATCTCCCTAGGAAAGTGCATTTGGATCACGTACTTGAAGTGCTCTCCGGTGGGTGCGACGAGCAGCACACCAGCACCGCACCTTGTAGTGAAAAGCCCCATCAAAGTACATAATCCAATTGTGACTCATTTCCTTGCCGGGGAGAGTGGTCTCCTGGACCTCTTCGTCAGGCGTCGAGGTCCATTCAGCAATGAACTCTGCCAAGGCTCTGCTCTGAATCGTCGAGGTGCTTTCGAACTTCAAACCAAAGCTTGACAACTCCAAGGCCCATTCCACAATCCTCCCCGTTGCATCTGGGTTATGCACTATCCGTTGCAACGGAAGGCGGGTGACGACGGTGATCTTGTGTGCTTGGAAGTAATGACGCAGCTTCCTCGAGGCCATAAGGAGGTCGGAGAGCAATTTCTGCACACTCGAGTACCTCGACCTAGCCCCCTGCAAGAGGGAGCTGACGAAGTAAACTATGTGCTGCACCATCTTCTTCTTCTGCACCACTTCACCTAGTCACGCGGGCCCTGTCGCACTAGTGTTAGTCCTCTCCGGGGGCTCAGTCTTGCCGGGACCAAGCCCCGCCAGGGAGGGTTCTGGCTCGCCATCCGTCGGCTCTGCCGCTGCTGTCGCCTCTTTGTCGACCTCCCTCTGTGCCACCAGCGTGATGCTAACCACTTGATTTGTTGCCGCTAGGTACATCAGCAACGGTTCTTGTGGTTTAGGTGCAACCAGCACCAGGGTAGAGGAGAGGTATTTCTTCAAATCCTACAGCCCTGCCTCGGCCTCCGGGGTCCACTCCATTGGGCCCGCCTTCTTCAAGATCTTTAAAAAGGGAAGGGCGCGCTCAGCGGACTTGGAGATGAATCTGCTCATGGCGGCAATGCAGCCAGTGAGCCGACGCACGTCCTTGATCCGCTTAGGTGCCTCAATCTGCTCGATGGCCTTGATCTTGTCTGGGTTTGCCTCAATCCCACTCTGTGACACAAAGAACCGGAGAAGCTTGCCGGACAGGACACCAAAGACACACTTATCAAGGTTCAGCTTGAGGTTGACCTTGCGCAGGTTTGCAAACGTTTCGTCCAGATCTTGCACAAGTGTTGCCTTGTCCTTGGTTTTGACCACTATGTCATCCATATAAGCTTCCATATTTCTATGTAGCTGGGGATCAAAACCAATTTGGACCGCTCTTGCAAAAGTTGAGCCAGCACTCTTCAACCCGAAAGGCATCCGTAAAAAGCAATACATACCACATGGGGTGATGAATGCTGTCTTCTCCTCATCTTCTCTTGTCATGAAGATCTGATGGTACCCTGAGTAGGCATCGAGGAATGCTAGTAGGTCACACCCAGCCGTGGAGTCAACAATCTGGTTGATGCGCGGTAACGGGAAAGGATCTTTCGGACAAGCTTTATTGGTAGCTGTGTAATCGATACACAGCCTCCACTTCCCGTTTGCCTTGCGCACCACTACCGGATTGGCCAGCCACGTCGGATGGAGCACCCCTCTTACCATGCCTGCCGCCTCTAGCTTCCTGATCTCTTCCGCGATGAACTCCTGCCTCTCCAGAGCTTGCTTCCTGACCTTCTGCTTGACGGGCCGTGCATGAGGACAGACAGCAAGATGGTGCTCAATCACTTCCCTGGGAACACCGGGGATGTCGGATGCTTGCCATGCAAACACATCGTCATTCGCCTGCAGGAAAGTGATGATCTTGCTTTCCCATTTTCCATCGAGGGTGGAGCTTATGGTGAAAGCTCCTCCCGTGCCGTCCTCCTTGATGGACACCTTCTTGGTCTCTGGTGGTGCAGCTTTGGACATCTTGCTCTTGCCGGTGGAGCTCTCTGGCACGTCGTCGACGGGAGCGCAACACCCCGAAGAGGTGCGCTTGCTGGAGTGGGTGCGAGGAGTCTCACCGGTCTTCTTTCCTCACGGGGCTTCAACAGCAGGAGCAGATGCGTTGGCGGCAGCTGCTGCAACCGCTTCCTGGTAGAGTTGGTCAGCGCAAATCAACGCATCTTTCTTGTCGGAGGGGACGGTGATGATGTTCATCGGCCCGTGCATCTTCAGCGTGTTGTAGGTGTATTGAGAGGCCGCCATGAACTTGGCCAGCGCCGGGCGGCCGAGGATCCCGTTGTAAGGCAAGGGGATCTCGGCTACATCGAAGACAATCCTCTCCGTCCTATAGTTCAACTCAGCTCCAAATGTCACGAGCAGCGTGACCTTTCCCTTCGGCTGGCTCCTCCCTGGGTTGACCCCTTGGAACGTGCCTGTCTCCTTGAGGTCTCCATCAGGGATCTGCAGCCTCTTGATCACAACAGGCGAGATCAAGTTCAGACCAGCCCCGCCATCAACTAGCATCTTCGTCACATTGAGGTTGGGGATCACTGGTGAAACCAACAACAGCAAACACCCGACCGCAGTAGTGCGGTCAGGGTGGTCCTCGGTGTCAAAGATGATAGGCGTGCTAGACCACTTCAGTGGCTTCCGTGCATCGAGTGACGGCTCCACCACTGTGATCTCACGCGCCCACTGCTTGAGCTAGCAATGGGACGCATGCAGCAAGGCGCCACCATCGATGCACATGGCCTCTGTAGCTTTCTGGATCTTGTGGTCACCGGACTCATCGTCCTCGTCATGATCATCGTCTTCCTGCTTCTTGTTGTGGCCCCGGGCGGGCCTCTCTTGCTGATTATCCTTGCCGTGGTGGCCTCCTTGGCCCCCGCGCTTCTTGCCGGATCCTTTGGCACCCTCTTGGGCCTTCTCCTTGTCCCGCCGCTCATACTCGGCTTTCTGCTTCTCAGCGAGCAGCTCAACTTGCCGGCAGTTCTGGAGGTCGTGGCCTTTGGTGTGGTGGATCTTGCAATACTTCTTGTCGGAGCCCCTTGGCTTGTCGGCAGCCGCCAAGGCCCGGCAAGCGGCACACCCAGCAACCTCCTTGCCGGGGTCGCTTGCCTTGGCCTTCTTGGCAGTGCCAGTGTCGTCGGACCCCTCGACAGCAAGCACGGTCTTGCCCTTGTGCTTCCTGTTATGGCGCCGACCCTTCTTTGCCAGGGCGGCGGTGTCATCTGTGAAGTCGGTTTCCGCGCCGGCATCCTCACCGGGGTACTTCCTCCACTCTTCAGCTCGGGCGCACCAATCGACCAAAACATAAAGCTCGGCTACATCCTTGACCTTGTTCATCGCCAGCTCCTCACGCGTCTTGCGGTTGCGCACATTCTGATGGAATGCACTGATCACGGCGGCAGGATGAACGTCTGGGATGTTATACTGCACTCGGCTAAACCTTTGGATGTACTTGCGCAAGTTTTCTCCTTCCTTCTAGGGGATGATGTGCAAATCGCTCGCCTGGCCATGAGCTTGGTGGCCTCCAGTAAAGGGACCAACAAACTCATGACACAGATCCGACCAAGAAGAAATGGAGTCCACTAGCAAGTGCATCAACCATGACATAACATTGGGCTTGAGTGCCAACGGGAAGTAATTGGCTAGCACTTTATCGTCGCGTGCCCCAGCAGCTTGCATCGGGATGGTGTAGATGCTGAGGAACTCCAACGGGTGAGTCTTGCCGTTGTACTTCTCGCCAACGTCAGGCTTGAACGTGCGGTGGGAGGGCCACTGGAACTGCCGCAGCTCACGGGTGAAGGCTGGACAGCCCACCTCGTAGGGTAGGCCACCGTATTCTCCCGGTGCTGGGTGGTCCATAGTGGGCCCTGCCCACCTGTCCGACTAGTGGCGCACATCACACCTGCGCTCGATGGTGGTTCGAGCGTCTTCATGGGCTCGCTCCCGAAGAACTTGAGTTGATCGCGGTGGGTTCGCGGATTGGACAACGCTATGGAGATGTCATCACAAGCGTCGTCATGACGGATCAACACCCGCAATGGCTGGTGTGGAGGAAGAGAGTGCACCGTGGCTGCATCGCTTCCGGCCCGTCCACCGCTGGCATGCGGTGGCTTGACGGAGCAACGACCTACGGGCCCCGCCGGTCGCAGATCATCTTTGTTGGCGATGCCGACGAGGCTCCGGACAGTGGCCTTCCATTCTTCAAGCTTCTCCGCAGCAGGAGGAAAGTCGAGGAGCAGCTGCGCGTGCTAGAGCTTCTGCTGGTGTGGGTGGCAGCAAAAGCTGTGTGGACCGTGACGCGCCTCGACTTATAACTACGTTAGAAGGAGCTCTATCACGGCCCTGCGGCTGTCCGCCATTTTTGCCAACACCTCGGCGCGCATGCTGGCCCTCCTCGTCACGTGAAGGGCACACATGACTCTTCCCAGGGAGATGCCCAGGGTCACCAGCGGGGCGACGCTGCTCATCGCGCACAACTTGAGAAGATCGCGCCGTGGGCGCCAGTGTAGTTGTCTTGGAGGTCGCTGCGCCACCGTCTGGCGGCACGGCGACGCCCCTAGAGGGCCCCGTGCCGCCAGCGGGGGGCCCAACTCCATCTCTGGAGTTTGCGGTGTGTGGCTCGTCGCCTGGCGCACGAACGACGTCGCTCACCAGGCCCGGACTGCTAGGGTGATGTGGATGTTCGCGGGCCACGCCACGGGTTCTTTCTGCGACTGGCCCGCTACTGGTCCACACCGGTACAGGCAGTCCGGTCCCGGATGAACTGATCGTCGTGGTCGTCTTCCTCTTGGGAGCCACGGCGACGAAGAGCTGTACTACTGGCTGCTAAACAAGATTCTCACTACTGCGCGCCCCCTTCCTGGCGTGCCAAAGATGTCGGTGGAAAACGACACCTATGGGATCACAAGAATCCCTACTACGGTTGCGGGGAGCTGGGTCATGAGGAGAGCGGGATCAGCAGTCAGTACGAGCACACGGGTCGTTTACCCAGGTTTGGGCCGCAAGGATGCGTAATACCCTAATCCTGCTTTGATGTGTATATCTGTGTTCTTGGAGTCCTTGGGCGAGCTACACCGAGCGTAACTTGTCCAAGGGTCCGAATCCTTCTCCTGGATGCCTTGGGCCTCCTTTTATAGGCAAGGGGATCGCCACAGTGGCACACATGAGGTGGCATCGGGTACTGTGGTTAAGCCTATCGCTTGTCATTATGGGACAATACACATTTAATGCGCCTCTGACGTGTCCCCTTCACTTTACCGTCGCTTCGCCCTGCCTTGACACACGCCTGGGCCAGCGAGGCGGTCAGTGCCATGTAGGCTGGGAGGCTGCTGAGGTGGCGCGGTGGTAGGGCCTTGACGAAGATTTGCATGCCACCACGTAGCCATGCGCTGAGTTGGCCGAGAAGCCTCATGCCGACATGCAGGTACATGCCCAACTGGCGGGCTGGTAGCTGCATGGGAGCGTTGGCAGAAGCTTGGCGGGTGCGGGCCTGACTGTGGCCTCGCGGACGTCCTCGGCAAGGGCCTTGCCGGGGCCCAGGCAAGGTTCTTGCCGTGGCGTTGCGGTCATCCCCGGCAAGGATCTGGCCGGGGGGGGGGGGGTGATGACCCACAAGTGTAGGGGATCTATCGTAGTCCTTTCGATAAGTAAGAGTGTCGAACCCACCGAGGAGCAGAAGGAAATGATAAGCGGTTTTCAGTAAGGTTTTCTCTGCAAGCACTGATATTGTAGGTGATAGATAGTTTTGTGATAAGATAAATTGTAACGAGTAACAAGTAAATAAATTAAATAAAGTGCAGCAAGGTGGCCCAATCCTTTATGTAGCAAAGGATAAGCTTGGACAATTTCTTATAATGAGAAAGGAGCTCCCGAGGACACATGGGAATTATCGTCAAGCTAGTTTTCATCACGTTCATATGATTCACGTTCGGTACTTTGATAATTTGATATGTGGGTGGACCGGTGCTTGGGTACTGCCTTTAATTGGACAAGCATCCCACTTATGATTAACCCCTATTGCAAGCGTCCGCAACTACAAAAGAAGTATTAAGGTAAACCTAACCACAACATTAAACGTACGGATCCAAATCATCCCCTAACGAAGCAACGCATAAACTAGGGTTTAAGCTTCTGTCACTCTAGCAACCCATAATATACTTATTACTTCCCAATGACTTCCTCTAGGCCCAAATAATGGTGAAGTGTCATGTATCGACGTTCACATAACACCACTAGAGGAAAAGACAACATACATCTCATCGAAATATCGAACGAATACCAAATTCACATGACTACTAATAGCAAGACTTCACCCATGTCCTCAGGAACAAACGTAACTACTCACAAAGCATATTCATGTTCATAATCAGAGGAGTAATAATATGCATTAAGGATCTGAACATATGATCTTCCACCAAGTAAACCAATTAGCATCAACTACAAGGAGTAGTCAACACTATTAGCAACCCACAGGTACCAATTTGTGGTTTTGATACAAGATTGGATACAAGAGATGAACTAGAGTTTTGAGAGGAGATGGTGCTGGTGAAGATGTTGATGGAGATTGACCCCCTCCCTATGAGAGGATCGTTGGTGATGACGTTGGTGACGATTTCCCCCTCCCGGAGGGAAGTATCCCCGGCAGAACAGCTCCGCCGGAGCCCTAGATTGATTCCACCAAGGTTCCACCTCGTGGCGGCAGAGTTTCGTCCCGTAAGCTTGCCCACGATTTTTTTCAGGGTAAAAGCCTTCATATAGCAGAAGATGGACATCGAGGGGCCACCAGGGGGCCCAGGAGACAGGGGCGCGCCCAATAGGGTTGGGCGCGCCCCCACCCTCCTGGACAGGGTGTGGGCCCCCTGATGTATTTCTTCCGCTCAATAATTCTTATTAACTCCAAAAATAGGTTTCGTGGAGTTTCAGGATTTTTGGAGCAGTGCAGAATAGGTTTCCAATGTTTTCTCCTTTTCCAGCCAGAATTCCAACTGTCGGCATTCCCCCTCTTCATGGTAAACCTTGTAAAATAAGAGAGAATAGCCATAAGTATTGAGATATAATGTGTAATAACAGCCCATAATGCGATAAATATTGATATAAAAGCATGATGCAAAATGGACGTATCAACTCCCCCAAGCTTAGACCTCGCTTGTCCTCAAGCGGAAGCCGATATCGAAAAATATGTCCACATGTTTAGAGATGGAGGTGTCGATAAAAATAAAATACGGACATGAGGGCATCATGATCATTCTTATAACAACAACATATATAGATTTTATCATATGATTTATTATGCTCAAGTAACAATCAATTCACAATGTCAAGTATGGTTCAAAAACATCATTGAGAACTAACAAACTATAATCTCAGTCATTGAAGCAATTACAATTTATCATAACATCAGAAAGAGTCAACAATAGAGCTTTTCAGCAAGTTCACATACTCAACTATCTTGTAGTCTTCTATAATTGCTAACACTCACGCAATACTTGTGGTTATGGAGTTTCAGCCGAACACTGAGAAAGATAGGGGCTTATTGTGTTTCCTCCCAACGTATTCACCTTTAGGTGATGTCAAAAATAATAGCCCATGCTAACTTACATCCAATTGGATATATATGTCATGATCTTTCAAACATGAGGAGCTTGCCAAAGGATAAAATGAAAAAGGGAAAGGTGAGGATCACCTTGACTCAAGCATAAAGTAAAAACATAAAGTAAAAGATAGGCCCTTCGCAGAGGGAAGCAGAGGTTGTCATGTGCTTTTGGGGTTGGATGCACAAAATCTTAATGCAAAAGAACATCACTTTATATTGCCCCTTGTATGTGGACCTTTATTATGCAGTCCGTCGCTTTTATTACTTCCACAACAAGATCGTACAAAGCTTATTTTCTCTGCACTAATAATTCATACATATTTAGATAACAATTTTTATTGCCTGCGACATGACAACTTACTTGAAGGATCTTACTCAATGCATAGGTAGGTATGGTGGACTCTCATGGCAAAACTGGGTTTAAGGATATTTGGAAGCACAAGTAGTATCTCTACTTGGTGCAAGGAATTTGGCTAGCATGAGGGGGAAAGGCAAGCTCAACATGTTTGGAAGGTCAATGACAATATACTTTAACTAAGATGTGAGAAAACATAAACCATTACGTCGTCTTCCTTGTCCAACGTCAACTCTTTTAGCATATCATACTTAATGATTGCTCCCAATCATAAAAGGTGTCCAAGATAATATATTTATATGTGAACCTCTCTTTCCTTATCACTTCTTGTTAATTGCAACGATGACCAAAACTACGTTTATCAACTCTCAATAACTTTTATGCCTCATACTTTCTATATGTGAAGTCATCACTATCCACAAGATCAATATGAACTCCTTTATTCTTTCTACTTCCTCAAGATCATAGCAACATAGCAAAGCCCTTGAGTCAACACTAATCTTTATTATAGATAGCTCACAGACTCGATTACATAAAGAGATCGCAAAGCAAAACTCAAAACTACTTGATATCAAAACTTCAATCTACTAGATCAAGATACTACTAAAAGGATCGAGCTGAATAAAACGGTAAAGATAGGAGTGTGATGGTGATACGGTACCGGGGCACCTCCCCCAAGCTTGGCAGTTGCCAAGGGGAGTGCCCATACCCGTGTGATTATGTCCTCGGAGGTGATGCAGGTGGTGATGATGACGGTGGATAATCGCACATTGAGTGTAAAAGCTCCTCCAACTTGCGGATAATGCCCTTGAGTCTGGCGATATGATCCTTCAACAAAATATTCTCCTGTGTGAGATACTTGTTCTGTATGCGAGCTAACTCAATCATGTTGAAAGCTTCAATTTCTGTTGGAGTAAAGAGGTTAGGTAAAGGTTGAGGGATGTCTTCTTCTTTCACCGCCGGAGCTTGAACCTCCATGTCCTTCTTGATGCCTTCATCCTTGTTGATCTCTTCCGGTTCTTCTCTTTTCCTTTATCTTTAATAGCCACACATCCTTGTCTTCATTGTTGGAGGAGGGCGACGTCATGGTGCTCTTGATCTGCAACAGAAACAGCTCGAAATGAAAACAAAGGATATTTGCGTGATATGGTGGTCAAAACCTTCGGGAGTATATATAATGAATTTTTACCGACCAAAATACGTAACGTGCAAGAAAATGGAGTCCGGGAGGCACACGAGGTGCCCACGAGACAGGGGGGCGTGCCCAGTAAGGGTGGGCGCGCCCTCCACTCTCGTGTGGGCCTCGTGTCCCTTTCGGACTACTTCTTTCTTCCTAAAATTCTTAAATATTCCAAAACTGATAAAAATTGCCATTGGAGTAGTTTTGGAGTCGGTTTACTTAGCGTACCACATACCTATTCCTTTCCGGAGTCTGGAACGTTCTGGAAAGTGTCCCTTATGTATTCCTCTGGTGTTATGGTTTCAATAATATTAGTTTCAACATTGATAGGATTACCTGAAATATAATGTTTAATTCTTTGACCGTTTACCACCCTCGGACTTGTGCCTTTGAAGTTGTTGATTTTTATGGCACCAGAACGATAGACCTCCTCGATAACATAAGGACCTTCCCATTTAGAGAGAAGTTTTCCTGCAAAAAATCTTAAACGAGAGTTGAATAATAACACATAATCTCCTACGTTAAACTCACACTTTTGTATCCTTTTGTCATGCCAGCGTTTGACTTTTTCTTTGAATAGCTTGGCATTCTCATAGGCTTGGGTTCTCCATTCATCAAGTGAGCTAATATCAAACAACCTCTTCTCACCGGCAAGTTTGAAGTCATAGTTGATCTCTTTAATAGCCCAATATGCTTTATGTTCAAGTTCAAGAGGTAAATGACACGCTTTTCCATAAACCATCTTATATGGAGACATACCCATAGGGTTTTTGTATGCAGTTCTATAGGCCCATAATGCATCATCAAGTTTCTTGGACCAATTCTTTCTAGATCTATTCACAGTCTTTTGCAAAATTAATTTGAGCTCTCTATTGCTCAACTCTACTTGACTACTAGACTCCGAATGATAAGGAGATGCGATTCTATGATTGACATCATACTTAGCAAGCATCTTACGGAAAGCACCATGAATAAAATGTGAATCACCATCAGTCATAAGATAACTAGGGACTCCAAACCTCGGAAAAATAACTTCTTTAAGCATTTTAATAGAAGTGTTATGATCAGCACTACTAGTTGGAATAGCTTCTACCCACTTAGTAACGTAATCAACAGCAACTAAAATATGTGTATAACCATTAGAGGCAGGAAAAGGTCCCATATAATCAAAGCCCCAAACATCGAACGGGTCAATAACAAGAGAGTAATTCATAGGCATTTCTTGATGTCTACTAATGTTACCTATTCTTTGACATTCATCACAAGATAAGACAAACTTACGAGCATCTTTGAAGAGAGTAGGCCAATAAAACCAGATTGTAGTACCTTGTGTGCAGTTCTATCTCCAACATGGTGTCCTCCATAAGATTCAGAGTGACACTTGTGTAGGATCTGTTCCTGTTCATGCTCAGGCACACAACGTCTAATAACACCATCTACTCCTTTATAATGGTGTGGGTCATCCCAGAAGTAATGTCTTAAATCATAAAAGAACTTTTTCTTTTGCTGGTATGTGAAACTAGGCGGTATAAATTTAGCAACAATGTAATTAGCATAATCAGCATACCAAGGAGCAGTATGAGAAGCATTAATGACCGCTAATTGTTCATCAGGAAAGCTATCGTCAATAGGCAGTGGGTCATCAAGAACATTCTCTAACCTAGACAAGTTGTCTGCAATGGGGTTCTCAGCTCCCTTTCTATCAATAATATGTAAATCAAATTCTTGGAGCAGGAGAACCCATCTAATGAGCCTAGGCTTAGCATCTTTCTTTTCCATAAAATATTTAATAGCAGCATGAACAGTGTGAATAGTAACTTTGGAATCAACAATATAAGGTCTAAACTTATCACATGCAAACACAACTGCTAAGAATTCTTTTTCAGTAGTAGCATAATTTCTCTGGGCAGTATCAAGAGTCTTACTAGCATACTGGATAACATTCAATTTCTTATCAACTCTTTGCCCTATAACAACACCTACAGCATAATCACTAGCATCACACATAATTTCAAAAGGTAAATTCCAATCCGGTGGCTGAACAATAGGTGCAGTGATCAAAGCTTTCTTAAGTATTTCAAATGCTTCTACACAATCATCATCAAAGACAAAAGGAATATCTTTTTGCAATAAATTAGTCAAAGGCCTAGAGATTTTAGAAAAGTCCTTAATGAACCTCCTATAAAAACCGGCATGACCAAGGAAACTTCTTATACCTTTTATGTCCTTGGGACATGGCATCTTTTCAATAGCATCAACTTTAGCTTTATCAACTTCAATACCTCTCTCAAAAATCTTGTGCCCCAAGACAATGCCTTCATTAACCATAAAGTGACACTTTTCCCAATTCAGGATGAGACTAGTGTCTTTGCATCTCTGCAGAACTCGATCAAGGTTGCTCAAACAATCATCAAAAGAGGATCCATAAACGGAGAAGTCATCCATGAATACCTCACAAATCTTTTCACAAAAATCAGCGAATATAGCCATCATGCATCTCTGAAAGGTAGCAGGTGCATTACATAAACCAAAAGGCATACATCTATAAGCAAAAGTACCGAAAGGGCAAGTAAAAGTAGTTTTTGATTGATCACCCGCTGACACAGGTATTTGAGAGAAACCAGAGTAACCATCTAGAAAGCAGAAATGTGTGTGTTTGGATAGTCTTTCTAGCATTTGATCAATAAAAGGTAAGGGGTAATGATCTTTCTTAGTAGCCTTATTTAATTTATGGAAATCAATTACCATCCTATAACCTGTAATAATTCTTTGCGGGATCAATTCATCTTTATCATTAGGAACAATGGTAATACCTCCCTTTTTAGGAACACAATAGACAGGGCTTACCCAATCACTATCAGCAACGGGATAAATTATACCTGCCTCAAGGAGCTTTAGTATCTCCTTTCTTACCACTTCTTTCATCTTGGGATTCAGTCCTCGTTGAGGATCTCTAACTGGTTTGGCATCGTCCTCCAATTTAATTTTATGTTGGCATAACATGGGACTAACGCCCTTAAGATCATCCAGAGTATATCCAATAGCAGCTCGGTGCTTTTTAAGAGTTTTCAATAATCTTTCTTCTTCTTGCTCTGAAAGGTTAGCACTAATAATAACGGGATATATTTTCTTTTCATCAAGATAAGCATACTTAAGATTATCAGGTAATGGTTTGAGTTCAAACACGGGATCACCCTTGGGTGGAGGGGGATCCCCAAGAATTTCAATGGGAAGATTATGTTTCAGCACAGGTTCCTGTTTAAGGAACACTTCATCTATTTCCCTTCTTTCCTTCATAAACATATCATTTTCATGGTCTAGCAAATATTGTTCTAACGGATCAGTAGGAGGCACAACAATGGAAGCAAGACCAATAATCTCATCTTTACTAGGTGGTTCCCTATCACGAGGTTGTCTATGGAACTTAGCAAAATTGAACTCATGAGACATACCATCTAAGCCAATGGTGACAGTGTCTTTTTCACAATCAATCTTAGCACTAGCTGTATTCAAGAAGGGTCTACCAAAAATAATGGGATAAAAATCATCTTGCGGGGAGCCAAGAACAAGAAAATCAGCAGGGTATTTAACCTTCCCACACAAGACTTCAACATCTCTAACAATCCCAATTGGTTTAATGGTATCCCTATTAGCAAGCTTAATGGTAACATCAATGTCTTCTAATTCAATGGGTGCAATGTCATGCATAATTTCTTGATATAAGGTATAAGGTATTGCACTAGCACTAGCACCCATATCACATAAGCCATGATAACAATGATCTCCTATTTTAACAGAAATAACAGGTGTGCCTACGACAGGTCTATGTATCTTAGTGTCTGGTCTAGCAATATTAGCAGTTTCATCACAAAAATAAATAACGTGCCCATCTAAATCATCATCCAGGAGATCTTTAACCATAGCAATACTAGGTTCAACATTGATTTGCTCAGGAGGTGTATAAGTCCTAGTATTACTCTTACGAACAATAGTCGAAGTTTTAGCATGATCCTTTATCCTAACAGGAAAAGGAGGTTTCTCAACATAAGTAGTAGGAACAATAGGATCACTATAGGTGATAGTCTTTTCTTCAACTATAATAGGTGCAACTACTTTCACTTCAACAGGAGGATTATATTTAAACCATTTTTCTTTAGGGAGATCAACGTGAGTAGCAAAAGATTCACAGAGAGAAGCTACTATCTCAGAGTCAAGCCATACTTAGTGCTAAATCCGCGAAAAGCATCGGTATCCATAAAAGATTTAACATAATCTAACTTAGGTGTCATACCTGACTCCTTACCATCGTCGACACCCCAATCTTCAGAGTTGCGTTTAATTCTTTCCAATAAGTCCCATTTGAAATCAATAGTCTTCAGCATATAAGAACCAGCACAGGAAGTATCGAGCAGGTTGCGATCATTAAGAGAAAGCCGAGCATAAAAGTTTTGAATAATCATTTCCCGGGAGAGCTCATGATTGGGACATGAATATAACATTGACTTAAGCCTCCCCCAAGCTTGAGTGATGCTTTCTCCTTCGCGAGGCTAGAAATTATATATGTAATTACGATCACGATGAACAAGATGCATAGGATAGAACTTCTGGTGAAATTCCAACTTCAATCGCTTATAATTCCAAGATCTCATATCATCACATAGCCTATACCATGTCAATGAATCTACCTTCAAAGATAAAGGGAAGACCTTCCTTTTGACAACATCATCGGGAATACCTGGAAGCTTAAATAATCCACAAACTCCATCCACAAAGATAAGGTATAAATCGGGATGCAATGTTCCATCTCTTGCAAATGGATTAGCTAGCAGTTTATCTATCATACCCGAAGGAATCTCAAAGTAAATATTTCCAAAAAGTTCAGTAGGTTGAGGAGAAACTCTTTGCTCTTCTGGTCGGGGTGAAGATACCCCAAACAAGCCCCTAAAAGGATTAGTTTCCATAGTGACAAGTAACAGAAAATTTCAGCACACTATATAAATGTTTCCTTACCAAGTTCCACTCACCAAAAGCGCTACACTCCCCGACAATGGCGCTAAAAAAGAGTCTTGATGACCCACAAGTGTAGGGGATCTATCATAGTCCTTTAGATAAGTAAGAGTGTCGAACCCAACGAGGAGCAGAAGGAAATGATAAGCGGTTTTCAGTAAGGTTTTCTCTGCAAGCACTGAAATTGTAGGTGATAGATAGTTTTGTGATAAGATAAATTGTAACGAGTAACAAGTAAATAAATTAAATAAAGTGTAGCAAGGTGGCCCAGTCCTTTATGTAGCAAAGGATAAGCCTGGAAAATTTCTTATAATCAGAAAGGAGCTCCCGAGGACACATGGGAATTATCGTCAAGCTAGTTTTCATCACGTTCATATGATTCGCGTTCGGTACTTTGATAATTTGATATGTGGGTGGACTGGTGCTTGGGTACTGCCCTTACTTGGACAAGCATCCCACTTATGATTAACCCCTATTGCAAGCGTCCGCAACTACAAAAGAAGTATTAAGGTAAACCTAACCACAACATTAAACGTATGGATCCAAATCAGCCCCTAACGAAGCAACGCATAAACTAGGGTTTAAGCTTCTGTCACTCTTGCAACCCATCATCTACTTATTACTTCCCAATGCCTTCCTCTAGGCCCAAATAATGGTGAAGTGTCATGTAGTCGATGTTCAGATAACACCACTAGAGGAAAAGACGACATACATCTCATCAAAATATCGAACGAATACCAAATTCACATGACTACTAATAGTAAGACTTCACCCATGTCCTCAGGAACAAACGTAAGTACTCACAAAGCATATTCATGTTCATAATCAGAGGAGTAATAATATGCATTAAGGATCTGAACATATGATCTTCCAACAGGTAAACCAATTAGCATCAACTACAAGGAGTAATCAACACTATTAGCAACCCACAGGTACCAATTTGTGGTTTTGATACAAGATTGGATACAAGAGATGAACTAGGGTTTTGAGAGGAGATGGTGCTGGTGAAGATGTTGATGGAGATTGACCCCCTCCCAATGAGAGGATCGTTGGTGATGACCTTGTTGATGATTTCCCCCTCCCGGAGGGAAGTATCCCCGGCAGAATAGCTCCACCGGAGCCCTAGATTGATTCCACCAAGGTTCCGCCTCGTGGCACCGGAGTTTCATCCCGTGAGCTTGCCCACGGTTTTTTCCAGGGTAAAAGCCTTCATATAGCTGAAGATGGACACCGGGGGGCCACCAGGGGGCCTAGGAGACAGGGGAGCGCCCAGTAGGGTTGGGCGCGCCCCCACCCTCCGGGACAGGGTGTGGGCCCCCTGATGTATTTCTTCCCCTCAATAATTCTTATTAATTCCAAAAATAGGTTTCATGGAGTTTCAGGATTTTTGGAGCAGTGCATAATAGGTTTCCAATGTTTGCTCCTTTTCCAGCTAGAATTCCAGCTGCCGGCATTCCCCCTCTTCATGGTAAACCTTGTAAAATAAGAGAGAATAGCCATAAGTATTGAGATATAATGTGTAATAACAACCCATAATGCAATAAATATTGATATAAAAGCATGATGCTAAATGGACATATCAGGGGGGCGCCTTGTGGGTTTCCTCGGCAAGGATCTCGCCGACGTTCGTCGTCTTCTAATCCTCTTCTGATTTGGAGTGTTTCTTGTCTTCACAAAGATCTTCATGCCATCATGGAGGCGCCTCCCGAGTCCAGGTCCCAACATGGTTGGCGATGTTGGAAAAACTGGGGCTCAAGGGTGGCGCGCTCCGCTGGCGTCGGGTAAGTTGCCCCGACAAGGTCCTTGCCGGGGCCGCGGGGGTCGCCCCGGCAAGGGTCTTGCCGGGGGAGTCCACCTCGCCCTCTTGTTCTTTGCGTCTCTGTCTTGGCATTGCTTTGGCCAACTTGTGTCTTTGATTTCCTCTCTGCCCTGCTTAAGTGTGGCCGTGGGCACGGCTCTGATTGCCCGTGCACAAATAAGGGGTACAAAAGAGCGCCCCTACTTTGGTACACCGACACGTGCCTTGATACCAGGGTCTATCACCAGGGGTTGTATTCAGCCCGGTGTATATTGAAAAGTCCGGACACCTGTAGGGAGTGTTTGGCGTCGCGAGTTTGGCCTTATATGCATCAGCTCCGAATCATGTCTTTGGTCAATAGTTGGGTTGCCTGGCTCCTGTGCTTACTACCTTACATTCTGCTATATCGGCTAGGGTAGTAAAGGGAGAACTACTGTGATTGTGTCCCGGCTCATCCGGATGAGCACCTCAGTAGAGAAAGCCGAAAACTGACTGTCATGATGCGGCGAGAGCTGGTCAATCACTTGATGACTCATCAGAATCTTCGCGATTCCCTCCGTGTTAAACGAAGGACCGTCCTTCTGGTCACGTATGTAAACGCACCGTATTCGGATAACCGCAGACATACCTGGGGCTATATAGTAGCCCCACCGTCAAACTCCTATGGCTAAGTGAAAGTGTTAAAGCTCTATCATCCGATTGCCTAGTTCATGGCACTAACACCTCCTTAACGAACCAAGACGTTGGGTCAAGTGTGATCAAGTGCTTTTCCGAACACCCCCGCGTTATACGCGAGGGGGCTGAAGCCGACGACTGCAAACTTTCAGATTGTATATATAAAAAAAGACAGCCGCACAGGAGGCACCAAAACTTTTTGGGCAAAAGAGGATAAAAACATAGCCTTAAATATATCATAATATTGTTATTACAATTTTGATACACTTTACTCGAACATAATATTTTTCGAGCACTGACCCTCTATCAAGCAGGTAGCCTCCAGGACGGCCTCAAAATAATGCTCTAGCATATGATGGTCCTCGCCCTTGGGTGGACCTTGCGCTGCAATATCGGTGGCCTTCATCTTCGCCCAATACGTCTTAACGCGGGCAAGGGCCATCCGTGCACCTTCTATGCATGTTGACCGCTTCACAACATCTGTACACGGCGCCGCATCCACGAGCCACCTCACGAAACCTAAATAACTATTCGTAAGGGGCTCAGTCGGCCACAGCCGGACTACGACGTCCTTCATGGCAGCTCCGGACATCTTATGGAGCTCGGCCCATTGGGCCATCTATTCATTCAATAGTGGACGCTTTGCCGTGTCAAATTGCGACCAAAATAGCTTTTCCGTCGCATGTCCTTCTCGCGCGTGGAAAAACTGATTTTCATCGGCAGCACTCCTCGGCAGGTCCATAAAGGCGTCTGGAGAACTCCACAGTTGATTAAGCTGAGCATACTTCGGATCACCAAACTTAGTTTGCAATAAAAAGGGCTTACCAGCCGCGATCTCCCCAGCTTGTCAGAACTCCTCCCGAGCTGCTCTAGACTCAGACTAGGCTTCGTTTGCCTCTTTTAAGGCCTTGACAAGATCGGCCGCTTTGGCTTTGTTATCTTTTTCAAGAACTTGGCATTGGCCAGTGGCATCCTTTAGCTCAAGTGCCATAGTTGATATCCTTGCACTGATGCCGAGCAGTCTGATCGGCCTTTAATTTGGCGGCTACCTTTTTGGCAGCCGCATTACTCATCCTGGCTTGCTCCTTGGCCCGGGAAAGTTTAGCCCGAAGGGTCTCAACAGTGGCAGCACTGTCTGTAGTTATGCATGTACAACTTCTAAGTGCCACACTCATAGCATAATACTAGCATGTACTGAGTGCCCCAGAGATATACCTTGCGCCTCGTCGAGCCTCTTGTTAATAAGCGTGATGTCATCATCCTCTACATCAACTTTCTGCTTCAGATGTGCTACCTCTGTAGCTTGGGCAGTTGCCACGGATGTAACATCCTGTGTTTCAATTAGTTAGATCATTTCCTGGGCATATATTTTTGATCCTCTGATCGCCTCCCTTTGGATGTCAACCGGAGTCTCAGGGGTTACTATCTATACACAAGTGCAATTTGCATTTATAATATAATTGAAATTACACTACGTACCTCGAAACCTCTTAGTAGGCTCGTAAAAGCTTCATTCAGTCCACTTTTCGCGGACCGAACTCTTTCAACCACCGTACCCATCAAGGTACGATGTTCCTCTGGGACGGACGCATGTTGCAACATGTCCATCAATGTATCCGCCGCCTCTAGATCTGGAACAGGTTGCGTCGTCCCTTGGACATTGGACAGTCCGGGACTTTTGTTATTCCCTGTAGAGGCCGCACACCCCGGACCCGTGGCGGCCTAAGTATTACCTTCGGCCCCGGTCTTCACTGCCTCTTGCGCCACTCGTTGATCAGGAAAGATCCTCCGGGACGACACCTCATCATCGTCTGCCTTATCAGGTAGGGAGATCTATGGAGGCGTCTCGCTCACCATCATCTCTGGAAGAAGATCCCCCGAAGAGGAGGACTGCTGAGGAGGGCTGCATGTCAGACTGCAAATATGTGTTTAAAATGTTACCCGTATAGCCAGGAAAGAACGGGATATGTTTAAAACAGCCTGATTCACTTACGATTCGGCTAAGGGCCTATCTTTGCAAAGTGACTGCATGCCAACGTCACCCCCTGACTGGGATACCTTCCCCTGCTTAGAAGTTTTTCTCTTCGAGTCTTCGAAGGCGGTCCTTTTCTTCCCATGAGGAGAAGGGATGTTAGCTTGCCCTTCCCTTCAACCTTCGGAAGTGGAAGTTCCAATCTCCCCGGACAAATTGCCTTGTATGCCTCCAGAATGGAGGCCACCTTGGGCCTATTCGCTCTCCTCCTCATCTTCCCCCGCCGGCACTTGATATGGTGCCGGAGCCAGCATCCTTGTTAACACCAGATTGGCAGAATCTTCGGGAAGTGGAGCCGAACACCTAATTCTCTCCGCCTTCTTTAGCCAGCCCTGGCCGAGTAGAGTTTTATTAGTACATTGTTATGAGTAATTTGACTAAACTGTGTTCGGAGTCAAGAGCTTACCGGAGTATCCGTGTGATTGCAGTCAAAGCCAAGGTCTTCTGTAGTATCCGGCCACTGTTTTCGTGCGCCAAAGAATAAATTCCACATTCCTCTGAGCATTGTGCCGGAGAAGTGCTGAAGGGTCCGTGGACCTTCTAGATTGAACTCCCACATACGAAGAGGACGCCGCTGGCACGGAAGGATCCGGCGGATTACCATTACTTGGATTACATTGGTGAGACCGGTGCTCTTTTTAATGAGGCTATGAATGCGACTTTGCAATGTCTGCACTTCGTCAATGGATCACCAGTCCAACCCCTTGTTAATCCACGATGCAAGCTGTAAAGGAGGGCCAGATCGAAACGCAAGTGTAGCAGCCCACTTTTTTCCACGGGGTTCGGTAATGTAAAACCACTCCCGTTGCCATAAATCAGAAGATTCTGTGAAAGAGCCCTTTGGCCTAGGAGAGGTGGTAAGTTTGCTTACTGAAGCACCTCCGCACTCCGCTTGTTTCCCGTCGATTATCTTCTGTTTCACAATAAAGGTCTTAAGCCATAAGCCGAAGTGTGGGGAAATCCGGAGGAAGGCCTCGCACATGATGATGAACGCCGAGATGTGAAGGAAGGAGTCTAGAGCTAGATCATGGAAATCTAGCCCATAATAATACATGAGCCCTCGAACAAAGGGATGAAGAGCATACCCAAGCCCTCAAAGGAAGTGAGAGATAAACACGGCTCTCTCATTGGATCTGGGATTAGGGATAACCTGCCCTTGAGCAGGAAGCCTGTGGATGATTTCCACAGTCAAGTATCTTGCCTCCCTAAGCTTTGAGATATCTTCCTCTGTGACAGAAGAGGCCATCCACCGGCCTTGAAGGTTGGGTCCAGACATGGCTGGAAGCTCGAAGCAACTAGATTGACCCTTGGGTGTTGGAACTTGAGGTGGGGGATGGAGAAAAGAACTAGCGTGGACGAAAAAGGACAGGCCTTAGCCCCTTTATAAAGGCGACGAACATCAAATATCCCCTCCGTGGCCTTAAAACATGCCTATTCCCAAGGAATCATGCCAATAGAACGGTTGGGTTACCCACGCCCGTGTTGATGAAAATCCCTCAATAAGGGGACATGATCTCTGCTTTGATAAGGTGTGCCAATAAAAACCGCCTCTCAAAACATGGAGTGGCAGACTAGAAAATGATTCAAAATAATGGCCGAGTGATGACGTAATGTCGGGCTACCAAAATTGTCAGTAGATTGGACTCGTGAAAATACCGTACTCTCTACGGCTTTGTGTGGGATTTGTTTTGCAGAGCCGGACATGATTCTTGTGTTCGGAATTTACTTTGGAATATTCGGAGAAGGAACCTGCCTTGCAATGCCGAAGACAATCTGCGCGCCGGACTCATCGTCATTGAAGCCTGGTTCAGGGGCTACTGAGGGAGTCCTGGATTAAGGGGTCCTCGGACAGCCGGACTATATACTTTGGCCGGATAGTTGGGCTATGAAGATACATGATAGAAGACTTTGTCCCGTGTCCGGATGGGACTCTCCTTGGCGACGAAGGCAAGCTTGGCGATTCAGATATGTAGATTCCCTTCTCTGTAACCGACTTTGTGTAACCCTAGCCCCCTCCGGTGTCTATATAAACCGGAGGGTTTAGTCCGTAGGACAACAATCATAATCTCATAGGCTAGACTACTAGGGTTTAGCCATTACGATCTTGTGGTAGATCAACTCTTGTAATACTCATATTCATCAAGATCAATCAAGCAGGAAGTAGGGTGCTACCTCCATAGAGAGGGCCCGAACCTGGGTAAACATTGTGTCCCCCGCCTCCTATTACCATTAGCTTTAGATGCACAGTTCGGGACCCCCTACCCAAGATCCTCCGGTTTTGACACCAACAGCAGGTGCTTACGTGGGCCACCCGGGCGCGTGCCGCTCAGTCTTTGACATCCGAAAAGCTTTCGGCTGATACATACAATGCAGAGTGCCCATACTTATTCCCGTGTGGTGGTCAGTGCGAAAAGGCCGGAGGCCTACTTGGATCACATATCCAAATCATTAATGTCTTGGGAGCGCCCGGTGATGATCAATGATCCACAATATGTGGTCCCGTCGCCCCGTCTCACGGACTTATGGCAAGGGCTAAGAATGCCCGACCTTGCCGCCTAGAAAACTCGTGGGTACCCTCCAAGTGAACCCAACTTCACACCACTCGTCACATTTCTCTTGCGGTTAACCCTTGGGGCCGACCCAACTTCATCATGGTGCTGTAGTAAAGTCAAACTAACCATGTGTCTAAAACATCAGAGGGGAATCTGAGGAATCACCCTCGATGGATTCCATTTGATGTAACCGTCAAGGTGAACTAAGGAGGAATCACCCTGGATGGTTCGCACTTGATGGGTTGCACGACAGAGTCATTATCAGGAGTGGTGAAGGAGGAATCACCCTCGAAGACCATGACCAATTAACTATACTATAGAGATCTCATCATAAGTGCTATACGAGGTATCACCCTCGGCACTTGATAGTAGCTCTACAGAGTCATACAACTAAAGGGGGTGAGGTGACATGTCGGGCCCTGGACGTCGATCACGTTGATCGAGTCGTCTGGTAATCCTGTGGGGGCACTAGGGACAAGGTGAGGGGCCACTAATGGATCACTAACCAACCTATACCAAACATATAGGATAAGCAGGTAAGGTAGCAATTGCAGGTTACAAAATTAGGCTATGCATCAGAATAGGATCATACAAAAGCAGTAGCAGTTCTAATGCAAGCATAAGAGAGAAGGGAAATAGGCGATATCGGAAATATCAAGGAGGTTTGCTTGCCTATAAGCTTTGCTGATTTAACACCCCTTTATTAAAGCATGTTTTAATTTCACAGAAGAAGAATGCCCCTGCATCGGTCCGAAGATTCCCCGGGTGCGCTGAAACACAGCTCCATTCCTAAGTCTTCGGCACAAGCCGGAGCTCCCCTGAACACGCGGCAACCAGCGTGCCTCTGGCGGATTCCGATGATGTTTCGGTCACCAACTCTGAAGTCGAGAGCATAATGAATCATCGCCGCCAGAGGGAAACTTTACATCATACTGCCTTTGCCGATCAGGATTTTAGTGCCTTTAATTTGGTGGATGCGTACCTTGGAGCCGCCCAGACAGGTATTGAAGGGATCGCTGGCCTTTTTGCCACCAAAGTACGGGTATGTAACTAAACTTGCTTGAAAGCATATCATGTTCCGTAACCAACTAGCCCGCAAGCCTTAATTTGGGTGGGCCGACTGAGTTAAGGATTTCTAATGATATGGTTTTTGTAGGCCACAAGAGAGCAGAGCAAAAAGTTGTCCGAGGACCTTGAGGTCAGCCGGATACAGTTGGGCAAAACTAAGGCCAAACTGGATGCAGCTCGAAAGGCCAGTAGCGGATTGTCTGTAAGTGGAAAAAACTGTTTCACAACGCATAGAAAGGTATACAGTGTCTCCAATGTATTAACACCTTTTCTCCATACAGGCGTGGGAGCTGTAAGTGAGTTGCAGAAGGAGCTGGAGGCTAGTAAACGGGTGCTGACGCGAAGTCATGAGGAGAAGAATGAGCTCAAGGCAGAAAATTAGCGGAAAGCTGAGGAGATTAAGAGTTTGAAAACTCAGCTGGCACAAGCTTTGGAGGAAAACCAGAAAGTGAGAGGTGGCATATTTGGTAAGCGTTGATCTTACCATTTTGTTGGAAAGTATCATTGATGTGTTAATGATGATGTGCCACACCTGCTTGTTAGGTCTCCTGACTGGGCGGCCCGAGGAGGAAGCAAGCACTTATGACGGGAACCTTTTAAAGGAGCTGTCGAAGACTTACAAGAGGGCCCGGAAATCCATGAAGAGCATGGATAAGGGATTATGGCCGTCAGATGCGCCGCCAGAGAGTATGGCCGAACTAGCCAGACACTTTGTGGGAGCTCGGGAAAGGTTTGAATTATGGAAGATCTCGTCTTGCCAAGAAGGAGCACGCGAGGCGTGGGCTATGGTAAAGCCCGTTTCACCAAGCTAGACCTGGAGCATATGGCTCGGGTTGGTCCCGTGGGCCCTGATGCCTAAGAGATACCTTTGAGCTTGGTGTATGATGATGTTATGCCATCCGCTCGCTATTCTCAGAAGGATTGTGCTTTAGATCAATTGATAGACAATGTTGACCAAGAGTAGTTTTGTCAATTCTATGTATCTATGTATACTTTATGTTGACCAAGCTTAATCTGTGTTCTTATTTTTAAAAGAATGTTCTCTTAACCAGCCATCGGCTTCTACCTCCTCGATCAGTGATCGGGAAGTGTTCTGTAATACATGCCTTGGGAAACAAGGCAACACTTCGGGAACCAGGCAATCCGGCCATCTGGCTCGAACAGACGAAGCATGTGTGGAGACTTATGTTATACTACTTTTTCACGTAAGAAACATCTTCTGATGAAAATAGTTCCTCCAAAGGTTCCTTTCTTCTGGTAAAATTACAGTCTGGATATGTGAGATCAACGTTGACCAATGGTTGTGAGAAAACCCTGGTAATAAGCGCGAGGCTATATTCTCTTCCCTTAGGCCGACTTATTGTATTCTGTAAGAACGCTAGCTTTTGGCTTCACCCGTCTGAGGTACGGTCCCGGATGACCCGGTAGTAACAGTCGCAGAGGTGCTCCCTTTACTCCCAAGCCAAACAATCGGGAATGTAGGGGTAAGCACAGGAGCCAGGCAACCCAGCTTGGCAAAGATCTTGTGTCAAATAAATGCATATTTTGGCTTGAAAGGTGTGAGAAGGCTGTAATCAAAACGAATGTGATTTATATTGATTATACTATTCGGCTCCTCTAAGGGAGCCCCCATGCAAAGCTGGGTGTCACATTCAATGTTGTATATGGTATCAGCTTTGTATGGTTCGGTTTATCCAAACACATGTCGTATAAAAATTACTAGAAAAAAGGATGAAGAGGTGAGGATGTATGCGTGTGGCAATGCCGAACTCAGGCATAAAAGCGCCGCAGTCGGGCTGTGTTCCACAGGTTCGGTTCGAGGCAATCATCGGACGGGTGGTGAAGGCGATATTCTCCTCGTGTAAGTACTTCATCAATGATGTACGGGCCCTCCCATTTGGGCGAGAGTTTATTCTTCTGCTTTTCGAGGAGACGGAGGATGAGGTCGCCCACATTGTATGTCTTCAACCGGACTTCACAGCTCTGGTAGCACTGTGCTTGCTGCTGATAAAGCGCGGATTGAGCTCGAGCTATATCTTGTTCTCCTTCAAGGGCGTCCAAGTCATCCTGCCGATCTAGCTCGGTTTCCTTTTCTTTTAAACCCTCGTTATAATTCCACAATACTTTACCTCTGGGCCGAGGAGGCGGTGCTTCCGCTTCAACGGAGGCCCTCCACTTTGATCTCCTGTTAGGGGCCGAAGTTGGAGCGGTCTGTGCTCCTCCCAAGACGGTATGATGCATAGTACGGTAACCCTTGGGAGAAGATGTCAGCATGTGGGGAATAGAGCGACATGAGCGCCCTGTTCAGGAGAGGGTCTTCTTTTCACTTACCGTGGAAGAGGGAAGAGCCCCGGGGTGATCCAGCGACCTTGACGCCATCAAGGCTCTCCTGATAAAATACGCCGTCTTAGAAATCAATCAACATCTCTGGGTCGTCATGATACCCCGGATCGTCGTCACAGGAATGGTCCTCCAGTTGAGGAGGAGGGCAATTAATGGACACATCTTGACGCCTCCAACCCTTTTCAAATACAACCAGTCAGAGTTCAGGCCTAATCCGTGAGCTTAAGGCAGTGCATTGTGGCTTACCCATTTCACCCGGTTGTATCCGGAGCAACCTTCCTGAACACTCATTCGAACAAAATTTGCCTCCTCTTCCTTGAAGAGATCGGCCAATATATTAGCCGAGCTACTTTATTATCTGGCCCTTGTTGCTGGTAGCGGGTTACGTCATTAGTCTCGTTGTAGCACCACAAAGGATGGCCCCTTTTCTAGAGGGGTTGCACGCATCGGGTAATGGCGATGGCCAATACTTCGATCATGGTTAGCTTACTGCTAGTTAGCAGTCTGATCTTGGCCGCCAATGAACGCACCTCTTCGCTGTCCTATTGGGAAGGGCCTCTGGGTCGCCAGTTGAACCGCTTTATAGGCGGGTCGTTTGAGTATTCGGGCAACCCTTGCCAAATTGGATCGGTGAGGGGAACGTCTTCAATATAAACCACTCCAAGGTCCACCCTTTGGGGTCTTTTCGTGGGGTTCCAATTGGGTACCCTCTCCCAGCTATCCTCCATACTTCAGTGCCGCCCACCTCGAATATGGATCCTTCTCGGACGAGAGGGGCAAGACAGAAATACTTCCTCCACAAATCAAAGTGGGCCTTGCAACTCAAGAATGTCTTGCACATGGCTATGAAGCCAGATATATGCAATATGGACCCTGGGGTGAGGTTGTGGAGCTGGACCCATAGAACCCCAGCAAACCATGTAAAAAGGGATGGATAGGAAATCCCAAACCTCTTAGAAGGAAGGGCATGAGACATACCTTCTCCTCCTTACTCGGAGCGGGGGAGTTCTCGGCGAGGGTGCAGCCATCCATGGAGATGAGACCAGCATGGACGGGAACCAAATCTTCTGGTGGGAGGAAACATTGCATTTGCAAGCGCCTCAGCTGAGGTTATGAAACTAAACAGCTCCACGAATCGCCTGGGAGTGGACCGTGCAGGCGCGAGGATGAACCTGGGAGGTCAGCCATGGCACCGGGGAATTTCTTCGATATTGTTCCTTATGAAAGGGGGAGGTAAACTGTCCCGCACAGCTTTGGATCTATAAATGGGCATCTTACCTTGAAGCTGGAAGGACGTGCTTGTGGAAAATTGGCATCGGGACACACACCTTCTAAAAAGGTGCACGAAGCTCTTGCCTCGAGGAATGGCATTAAACTCTGATGGTCCCACCTCGATCCTGAGATATCTTTGGAGCCCAGATTCTTGAAATTGTTCGGGCCCGAGCACATTAGTTCTGGTTCCGGATAGGGTTCGATGAGATTAATATGGCTCCAGACTGAATAGGAGAATGAAGGAACTCGTCTCGCCAGCCGATGATATGAAGATTCCAGCGGACAATCCCCAGCGTTGGATGCAAGTTCGGGGGCTACTGAGGGAGTCATGGGCTAAGGGGTCCTTAGGGCGTCGTCCCATCGAATATGGGCTGGACTGGGGAAGCCATACAATGACAGGAGATTTATGAAGCCGTGGTGTGCCCTCCAAGTCAAGGGTTGGCAGGATCTCTTTCTCCCTTATTGTAATCCATCTCCGGTACCCCTAACCCTATCGGTGTCTATATAAACCGAGGGTTGTAGTCTTTAGGGCTAGAGCTATATTCATCACCTCATCACCTTAGGGTTTAGCTCATGCTGATCTCGAGGTAGATCTACTATGTAAACCATACTACACATCTAATATAATCAAGCAGGACATAGGGTATTACCTCTTCGAGAGGGCCCGAACCTGGGTAAACACTGTGTTCGTCGTCCCTTGTTCTCCATCGATCCCAGATCCACAGCTCGGGACCCCTACCCCGAGGTCTGCCGGTTTTGACACCGACACTCCCCAAACTCAAAACTCCTGCAGTCACAGATGCTACTTCTGAGGAACAACTTTTTGAATCCTAACCTTCTGGCATGAAAGGTATGGCCAAAATTAATTTTTCTAAATTAGTTATTTGCTCATTGAGAACTTCCCTCCTTGCAGGATTTTTTGACGCTTGAGAAGATAACTCAGTCAACCTTCTTGAGAATGAGAAGAATGCCATCTGATCATCCAAATCTTCCAGGTTTGTGACTTCTTCAGGAACTTGATGTGATTTCTTTTCTTTAGGTCGCCATCTATCCATGAAATACTTTTCTGCTACCTCATCAATGTTTAATGTTTGCATGACTTTGAGTGCATGAGAGCATAGTATGCCTTCCTTTTCAAATTTTCCACATATGCATGTGAAAGTTTCAGAGTCTCTGTCCACCATGACTATGAAAGTTCTGGGGTTATAGTCAAATAGTGCTTGAGTTGGTGACTTGAACACCTCATACTGCTTGTTTCTTTCAACTTCGACCATGTGAAACTTAGTTGAATTCATTAACTCTTGATGAAATTTGTAGAAAATACCCATGTTATACAGTCTTGGTGCCTGCTTTTCCAATGCCTAGTCGCTCCACATAGTTGGAGCAGTTCTTCTAGTTATCATACTCTGTCAATGCTTTGCGATATTCTATCATACTCTGTCATGAAAGCAATCACACTGTGACTTGAACCTACATTTGCTTTGGATATAGCATTTGTGCCTTCGCTTCTGGTACAAATCTCTTCTTGTTTTTCCACATAATTCCAAAGTACTTGATATCCTGAACATTATGTTGTTAAATCATTTCTGGCCATAGTTGCTCAAATTCTTGCACTGTTTGGGAGTTTAGGATTATGTCATGAAACTGAGCGTTCAAGTGTTGGTTCTTTCCAAATGTCTTTCTAGCTTTGTTCTAAGCTTTTGTGAGAATGTGGAACAAATAATTCCTATGCTTGCAATTTGAAAAGCATTTAGGCACTGCTTTTTTCATAGCGGCATCTTGATCCATTTTGACAGATTTAGGACCTTTCCCTCCCATGCATTTCAGAAATATGTTTAATAGCCACTCTAATGTTTAATTCTTCTCATCTTGAATGAAACCACATGCAAAAAGGCAGCTGTCTCCATGAACATTTACTCCCACAAATGGAGCAAACTTCAGATGGTATTTTTTGGTCTTGTAGGTTGTGTAGAAACTGAGCAGATCACCATACTGATGATAATTCCTTATTCCAGTGCCATCTGCCCAAAATATATGCATCACATTCTTCTATGGAACCATTTTGAATGAGTAAAAAAACAATGGATCTTTTGACTTTTTCTGTGATGCGGCTTGAACTACGTCGGTATTTCCCCCGAGAGGAAGGGATGATGCAGCACAACTGTGGTAGGTATTTCCCTTAGTGATGAGACCAAAGGTTATCAAAACTGTAGGAGAACCACGCAACACTACGTGAACGGCACCTGCACACAAAGAACAAATACTTGCAATCCGACGTAAAAGAGGGGTTGTCACTCCCTCCCGGGTAAAAAGATAGATACAATTTAAGTAAATTGGATAAATAGATCTCGCGGGAACGCGAGATAAAATAAATAACAATAAATTGCAGCAAGGTATTTTTTGGTTTTTGGATTAATAGATCTGAAAATAAAAGCGAATAAAAATAGATCTCGAAGGAAATATGATAAAGAAGAGACCCGGGGGCCATAGATTTCACTAGTGGCTTCTCTCGAGAAAAATAGCATATGGTGGGTAAACAAATTACTGTTGGGAAATTGATAGAACTCCAAATAATTATGACAATATCCAGGCAATGATCATTATATAGGCATCACGTCCAATATTAGTAGACCGACTCCTGCCTGCATCTACTACTATTACTCCACACATAGACCGCTATCCAGCATGCATCTAGTGTATTAGTTTCATGGAAAAACAGAGTAATGCAATAAGAACGATGAAATGATGTGGACAAGATCTATTCATGTAGGAATAGACCCCATCTTGTTATCCTTAATAACAACGATAAATACGTGTCATTTCCCCTTCTGTCATTGGGATTGAGCACCGTAAGATCAAAACCCATCACAAAGCACCGCTTCCCATGGCAAGAAAAATCGATCTAGCCGGCCTAACTAAACCAAATATTCGAAGAAGAAATACGAGCTATAAGTAATCATGCATATAAGAGATCAAAAGACTCAATTAAGTTTCATGGATAAAAACATAGATCTGATCATAAACTCAAAGTTCATCGGATCCCAACAAAAACACCAAAAAAAGAGTTACATCAAATAGATCTCCAAGAGACCATTGTATTGAGAATCTAAAGAGAGAGAGAGAGAGAGAGAGAGAGAGAGAGAGAGAGAGAGAGAGAGAGAGAGGAAGCCATCTAGCTACTAACTTTGGACCTATAGGTCTACAATGAACTACTCACGCATCATCGGAGAGGCACCAATGCGGATAATGAACCCCTCCGTGATGGTGTCTAGATTGGACCTATGGTTTCTGGAACTTGTGGCGGCTAGAATTGTGTTTCGTCGACTCCCCTAGGGTTTTTGGAAAATAGGGGTATTTATAAAGCAAACATGCAGTGCGGGAGGCCACCGAGGTGGGCAAAACCCACCAGGGCGCGCCTGGGCCCCCAGGCGCACCCAGGTGGGTTGTGCTCCCCTCGGAGCCCCCCTTTGGTACTTCCTTGGCCCATCATGTGTCTTCTGGTCCAGCAAAAATCACCAAAAAGTTTTGTTGCATTTGGACTCTGTTTGGTATTGATTTTCTACGAAGTAAAAAACAAGCCAAAAAACAGCAACTGTCACTGGGCACTATGTCAATAGGTTAGTCCCAAAAAATGATATAAAGTTGCTATAAAATGATTGTAAAACATCCAAGAATGATAATATATCAGCATGGAACAATCAAAAATTATAGATACGTTGGAGACGTATCAATATCCCCAAGCTTAATTCCTGCTCATCCTCGAGTAGGTAAATGATAAAAACAGAATTTTTGATGTGGAATGCTGCCTAACATGTTCATCACATGTTCTTTTCTTTGTAGCATGGACATTTGGACTTTTACATGATTCAAAGCAATAGTCTAGTTTTGATATGAAGATTTCAATACTCAAGCATATCAACAAGCAACCATGTCTTTCAAAATATCAACAGTAAAGCAAGTTATCCCTAGCCCATTATGCTCAATCATTGATCCATTCATGAAACACACTCGCATATTAGCTACACCCAATGCATATAAAAATAACAATTGCATAAAGTAAATATAAAGGCCCTTCTTAGAGGGAAGTAGGGATTTGTAGAGGTGCCAGAGCTCAAAGCAAAAAAAGATAGAGATAAAATATTTTGGGTGGCATGCTTTTCTTGTCAAATAAAATGATCGAGTAGTTCCCAATACTTTCCATGCTAGATATATCATAGGCGGTTCCCAAATAGAAAATAAAGTTTATTCCTTTTTACACCATACTTTCACATTCCACGGCTAACCGAATCCATAGTTGCCGTCCATACCAACACTTTCCAAGGAATTTATTATTTGACAACATAAAGTAAATTCATTTTTCATTTCGGGACTGGGCATCTCTAATACATTTGCCATACTCTCGTGCAATGACAAGTGAATAAACACTCATCTTGAGAATAACACATCTAGCATGGAAAAATATCAGCCACCCCCTACCGTTTCATGAGAGGTACGAGCACATAGAAAGGAAATTTATTTTGAAAATTAGAGATGGCACATACAAATTTTCTTAGAACGGCAAAAAAATACAGTGTATTGGTAGGTATAGTGGACTCATATGACAAAACTGGTTTAAGGATTTTGGATTCACAAGTAGTGATCATACTTAGTGCAAATGAAGGCTAGCAAATGATTAAGAAGCATCTAACCAAGAAACAGGAAATCTCATAAACAAGCATTAAGAATAACTAACACCGAATAATGCACCATAACTAGGATGTAATTTCATTGCATAACTATTGACTTTCGTGCTTGCATAGGGAATCACAAACCTTAACATCAATATTCTTACTAAAGCTTAATTACTCAACATGGCTCACATATTATATCATCATATCACAAAACTATTACAAGGAATCAAGTTTATTTTATCCAATGATTTGCATGAAAGTTTTTATTATATCCCTCTTGAATATCTATCACTTTGGGACTAATTTCATATGTTGCTTTTGATAGCTCAAACAAATTGTGACGCCCCCGATTCAATCATACACTAATCATGCACGCAAACGTGTACGATCAAGATGAGGGACTCACGAGAAGATATCACAACACAACTCTAAAAGTAAAATAAGTCATACAAGCATCATATTACAAGGCAGGGGCCTCGAGGGCTCGAATACAAGTGCTCGAACATAAATGAGTCAGCGGAAGCAACCATATCTAAGTATAGACATAAGTTAAACAAGTTGCCATAAGATGGCTAGCACAAACTGGGATACAGATCAAAAGAGGCGCATGCCTCCTGCCTAGGATCCTCCTAAACTACTCATGATCGTCGGTGGCCTAAACATAGTAGTAGGCACCCTCCGTGCAGTAGGGGTCGTTGTCGGCATCCTAGGCTTGGGCGTATCCAGTCCTGCCTACTTGTGGCCCACCACGTGGCTTCATCCACGGCCTGGTACGACCCAGCTTCAACACCAACACAGCAAGACCCTCGCGAGCCGAGCCTCATGAGGCGGACGACGCCAAGACCCCTGAAGGGGTTGGCCTCCTCAGGAGGGCTCCAGAGGGGCGGAGAGATCTATGCAGCTACCTTACGAGGCATAGCTAACGTGAGCCATGACGACCAAGGCCAGGCGTGCGCCAGGCGGGTGCAGGGCGTAGGTTTCCTCTTCGGTGCAAGCGAGGCAAGCCACAGGCGCGGAGTCCTGAGGAATTAACCAAAGGTTTCCATTCTGGCGCAACAAGAGCAAGACCGCCAGGACGGCAGGACGGAGGTCATCACCGAGCCCACCGCAGCGTCACGACCAGAGGCTTTTTGCACGCGAAGACTACTTTTGTCAGGATAGACTGTACTACTTGTCCCCTTTCAAATCCCGCCATTGTGGAATCCCTTCCCGCTCATATTTGGGAAGAGGACCAAGGCCACTATATATAGGACTTAGCCACCACCATAGTGGAGAGAGATCGATTCCACCCCGAGCACTACACCAGCTCAAGAACACCTCACCTCCTGAGGCTTGTTCATCCTTTGTACTAATTCATCCATAGCCCCACGAGGCAATCCACCACACCACACTAGATTAGGGTATTACACCACAATGGTGGCCTGAACCAGTACAAATCTCTGTGTCTTTGTGTCTCTCTGAGCTCTACGCGCTAGGCTAGGGAGGATCATGAGTAGGCAGGCTGGCAGGTTGAGATCTCCGCACACACCCCAGAGTTCGAACCTCTCAAGGGTTGTAGGATCCCGAAATCCGACATTTGGCGTGCCAGGTAGGGGTGCGTCGGATCCTCTCTTTCATTGTTCGATCCATCTCCGCTCCAACATCTCCATGGCCGACGCGCGCAGGGCTCGCGCCGAGCGTCGGACCGCGGTCGCCGCCCGCGTCGCTCAGACGGCTCTGGTGGGTGACGGCTGCGCCCGCCGCGCACCTTCTCCAGTGGCCAACGCCGCCACGGGCCCTGCCGGCCACGAGCAGCAAGCTTCATGGCTGCACCCGCCGGTGCGCCGTGATGGTCGCACCGCTACTCCTTCCCTAACTCCAGGAGCTTCATCATCCCACGTGCGCCGCGGCCAGGTGGACGCGCAGGCCGCGCTACTCACGGCACATGAGCTTCTTCGCTACTGTCCCGTGGGTGATCTCTACGAGGAGCGGCTCGAGCGTATCGCCGAGCTCATCAGCATCGCGCACGGGGGCTCCGACGGGCCGGCTCGCTCGCTGCCTCAGCACCCACTGCATCGGGTGACGTCATGCATGGGGCTCCTCCTCCGCCTCTGGCCCGGGGCGCCATCGTCGAGCAAAGGCGTATGGCTCCACGACGCAACCCGCTCTGCCAGGTGGTTCAACGTCCCCAAGGAGAAGCGCGCGTGCTTCCAGCACCCCAGCACCAGGCTCGCTAGCCGCCACAGGAGGTGGCGGTGCGCGTGCACTAGGACCACGTTCCACCCCCTCGACGACCTCCAATGGCCACGGCAGGATGCCGTGCATTCACTGCAGAGCACCGCAACATCGTTTGGCTGAGCCAGTTCAAGCCTGACCTGCCTCCATGCTACGACGGCATCGCAGACCCCGTCGAGTTCCTACAACTCTACGAGCTGAGCATCGAGGCGACCAATGGTGACGAGAAGATCATGTCAAATTGGTTCCCAATGGCCCTCAAGGATGGCGCGCGTTCTTGGCTCCTGAACCTGTCCGAGGGGTCGGTTTATTCCGGGGAGGAGATGCGCATCCTCTTCATCGCCAACTTCCAGGGCACTCGCGACCGTCCGCCGGCCGCAGGCAACCTGCGCCGTGTCAAGCAGCAGCCTGGGAGACCCTGCATAAGTATATCCAGCACTTCAACAACGTCTGCCTCAAGATTCCCAATGTGTCTGACGAGGCCATCATCTCCGCTTTCACCGATGGCGTCCGCGACGTCAAGATGAAGGAGGAGCTCTCCATCCATGAGGACCCCTACACTGCTCTGGAGATGTTCAACATGGTGAACAAGTGTGCGAGGGCTGAGCAGGGATGCCTCTCCCTCCTCGAGCTCCCTAATGCTGATCCAGAAGACAAGAAGACTAAGACCAAGGACATGAAGCGTAAGGGGCCAGCCGTGCTTGCGGCAAAGCTAGAGACCAAGCGCGGCCGCGACCACCCCGAGTCATCCAAGGGCAAGCGGCCATTCTGCGCCTTCCACAATGTCCCACAACACCAGTGACTGCCAGGAGCTCAGGGCTCTCCACGACGGCTGCCTCGGTCGACGCCTCGAGCGCAACGATCGGGGCTATGGTCGCGAAGGTGGCCGAGGTGGAGGACGCTGGGATGGATGTGACCGCCGTCAGGAGTGGTGCGACCAGCCTCGTGGGGACCGCTAGCAGGACCAACCTCGCGAGGGCAACTGGAGGGAGCAGCCTCATGAGGACCGCCCTCAGGGTAATGCAGCCTTGCCTCCTCTGCCTCCACCGCCAAGAAGGAGCGAAGATCACCATCAAGACGAGGGTGCTAGGGGCTTCCAGGAGCCGCGGGCCATCGCCTGCATCTTGGACGGCTCACAGGCCCCAGCTTCCCACCGTGTCTTCAAGCAGTTTGCACGTGAGGTCAATGCGGCGCTCCCCAAGCTTGTGGCAACTCGCCCCCTCAAGTGGTCCAAGTGCGCCATCACCTTCGACTCCACAGAACGGCTCAAGTGCAAGGCCACCGCTGGCGCGCTTCCCATGCTCTTCTCCCCCGTCATCAGCAACGTGACCGTCACCAAGACTCTCATTAATGGCGGAGCAGGGCTCAACGTTCTCTACGTCCAGACGTTCGACAGGCTCCAGGTGCCATACTACCAGCTGCACCCCACCAAGCCATTCTCAGGAGTGACCGACGGATCAACACACCCGATCAGGCAGGTTCGCCTCCCAGTCACCTTTGGCAAGCGCAACAACTACCGCACCGAGCTCATCGACATCGACGTCGCCGACATCCGCCTGCCCTACAACGCCATCCTAGGGTACCCAGTACTGTCCAAGTTCATGGTGGCCACACACCACGGCTATATCATCCTCAAGATGCCAGGAAGCGACGGCATCATCACGGTCGCCTGTCAAGAGAAGGATGTGGTGTGCTCCCTCGAGCGTCTTTCCAGGCTACAGCAGTTGGAAACCGGCAAGATGAAGACGACGCCCTCCCTCCTAAGGTTTCCCCCAAGACAAAGAAGCTACAGCTGGGCTAGGGGTCTCGTGAGGGAGCATCACTCGAGTACGCAGCGCCGAGCCTTGAATCCCCGGACGAGACACCTTCACCCATCGCATAGGAAGGCGCACTGCTACGTCTTGAGCTTGCGTTGGTTTTCCTTGAAGAAGAAAGGGTGATGCAACAATAGTAGCATAAGTATTTCCCTAAGTTTTTGAGAACCAGGGTATTAATCCAGTAGGAGGCTCCTCAAAAGTCCCACGCACCTACACAAACAAACAAAGAACTCGCAACCAACGCAATAAAGGGGTTGTCAATCCCTTCACGGCCACTTGCGAATGTGAGATCTGATAGAGATAGTATGATAAGATAAATATATTTTTGGTATTTTATAAGATAGATGCAAAAAGTAAAGATGCAAATAAAAGTATATTGGAAGCAAATATGATAAGAGATAGACTCGGGGGCCATAGGTTTCACTAGTGGCTTCTCTCAAGATAGCATAAGTATTACGGTGGGTGAACAAATTACTATCGAGTAATTGATAGAAAAGCGAATAATTATGAGATTATCTAGACATGATCATGTATATAGGCATCACGTCCGCAACAAGTAGACCGACTCCTGCCTGCATCTACTACTATTACTCCACACATCGACCGACTCCTGCCTGCATCTAGAGTATTAAGTTCATAAGAACAGAGTAACGCATTAAGCAAGATGACATCATGTAGAGGGATAAACTCATGCAATATGATATAAACCCCATCTTTTTATCCTCGATGGCAACAATACAATACGTGCCTTGCAACCTTTTCTGTCACTGGGTAAGGACAGCACAAGATTGAACCCAAAGCTAAGCTCTTCACCCATGGCAAGAAAGATCAATCTAGTAGGCCAAACCAAACTGATAATTCAAAGAGACTTGCAAAGATAACTCAATCATACATAAAATAATTCCGTGGAGATCAAATATTTCTCATAGATAAACTTGATCATAAACCCACAATTCATCGGATCTCGACAAACAAACCACAAAAAGAGTTTACATAGAATAGATCTCCACAAGAGAGGGGAGAACATTGTATTGAGATCGAAAAAGAGAGAAGAAGCCATCTAGCTAATAAATATGGACCCGAAGGTCTGTGGTAAACTACTCACAACTCATCGGAGGGGCTATGGTGTTGATGTAGAAGCCCTCCGTGGTCGATTCCCCCTCTAGCAGAGCGCCGGCGAAGGCTCCAAGATGGTATCTCGCGGATACAGAAGGTTACGGCGGTGGAAATTGTGTTTCGTTGGCTTCCTGGATGTTTTCGGGGTACATAGGCTTATATAGGAGGAAGAAGTACGTCGGTGGCCGCCCGAGGGGCCCACGAGACAGGGGGCGCGCCCTATAGGGGGGGGGGGCGCCCTACCCTCTCATGGCCGCCTCGGGTGCTTCTTGACTTGCACTCCAAGTCCTCTGGATCACGTTCGTTCCAAAAATCACGCCCCCGAAGGTTTCATTCTGTTTGGACTCCGTTTGATATTCCTTTTCTTCGAAATACTGAAATAGGCAAAAAAAACAGCAATACGGGCTGGGCCTCCGGTTAGTAGGTTAGTCCCAAAAATGATATAAATGTGTAAAATAAAGCCCATAAACATCCAAAAGGGGTAATATAATAGCATGGAACAATAAAAAATTATAGATACGTTGGAGACGTATCAAGCATCCCCAAGCTTAATTCCTGCTCGTCCTCGAGTAGGTAAATGATAAAAAGGAAATTTTTGATGTGGAATGCTACCTAGCATAATTCTCAATGTAATTTTCTTTATTGTGGCATGAAAGTTCAGATGCAAATGATTCAAAATAAAAGTTCATATTGATAAAACAAATAGTAACACTTCAAGCATACTAATCAAAGTAATCATGTCTTCTCAAAATAACATGGCTAACGAAAGTTCATCCCTACAAAATCATATAGTTAGGCTATGCTTCATTTTCGTCACACAAAGATGTTCCCAACTTCTATACCCCCGATGACAAGCCAAGCAATTGTTTCATACTCAAATAATCTCAAACTTTTTCAACCTTCACGCAATGCATGAGCGTGAGCCATGGATATAACACTATGGGTGGAATAGAATATGATGATTGGGATTGTGTGGAGAAGACAAAAAAGAGAAAGTCTCACATTGACGAGGGTAATCAACGGGCTATGGAGATGCCCATCAATTGATGTCAACATGAGGAGTAGGGATTGCCATGCAACGGATGCACTAGAGTTATAAATGAATGCTCAACAAAATAAAACTAGTGGGTGTGCATCCAACTTGCTTGCTCACGAAGACCTAGGGCATTTGAGGAAGCCCATCATAGGAATATAGAAGCCAAGTTCTATAATGAAAAATTCCCACTAGTATGAAAAAAGACAACTCATGAGACTCACTATATGAAAAACATGGTGCTACTTTGAAGCACAATATATGAGACTCACTACATGAAGAACAAGGTGCTACTTTGAAGAACAAGTGTGGAAAAAGAGATAGTAATATTGCCCTTTTTATTTATTTTCTTTTTTTCTTTTTTTTCTTTTTTTTATTTTCTTCTTCTTTTTTTATTTGGCCTTTCTCTTTTTTTCTTTTTTCTTTTTGCCTTTGTTTTTTTTTCTTTTTGGGCAATGCTCTAATAATGATGATCATCACACTTCTATTGATTACAACATATGAATTACAACTCGAAACTAGAACAAGATATGACTCTATATGAATGCCTCCGATGGTGTACCGGGATGGTGCAATGAATCAAGAGTGACATGTATGAAAAATTATGAATGGTGGCTTTGCCAAAAATACGATGTCAACTACATGATCATGCAATGGCAATATGACAAAAGTAAAGTATGTCATGATGATGATGAACGGAACGGTGGAAAGTTGCATGGCAATATATCTCGGAATGGCTATGGAAATGCCATAATAGGTAGGTATGGTGGCTGTTTTCAGGAAGATATAAGGAGGTTTATGTGTGATAGAGCGTATCTTATCACGGGGTTTGGATGCACCGACGAAGTTTGTGCCAACTCTCAAGGTGAGGAAGGGCAATGCACGGTACCGAAGAGGCTAGAAATGGCGGAAAGGTAAAAATCCGTATAATCCATGGACTCAACATTAGTCAAAAGAACTCATATACTTATTGCAAAAATTTAGAAGTCATCAGAAATCAAGCACTATGCGCATGCTCCTAGGGGGATAGATTGGTAGGAAAAGACCATCGCTCGTCCCCGACCGCCACTCATAAGGATGCACAAGCCACACTACTAGGAAAAGGCCTACTAATGGCGCACCGGTTTTGCCTACTAATGGCGCACTACTGGTGCGCCATTAGTATCACGCCACTAGTATTTTTTTACTAATGGCGCACCACTGGTGCGCCATTAGTTTTGCCCATAGTGCGCCACTAGTGTCTGCTATACTAATGGCGCACCACATGGTAGTGCGCCATTAGTAACAATTTTTTTAATTTTTTTTAATGTCAGGTCACTATTTCACATATGAGAAATCCAACACATATATATACAACAAGCATCCATATAACAATCATAGCCAACACACAAGTTCCATCATATATACATACATAGCCAACACATAGTTCCATCGTTACATATTACAAAAGTTTCACATTGTTCATCCAACACCGTTATCCATCATTTCATAAAAGTTTCACATTGATACAAAATAAAAACACAAATGGAAAAGAAGCACTCTATCCATGCAAGCTTCCGTGAATTAAATCAAATATGCAAAATGATAAACAAGAAGTTAGAAGAAGAAGAAGAAGAAGACTAGAAGAATACTAGAAGAAGAAGAACACTACAAGAAGAATAAGAAGAATTTTGGAAAAGAAGAAGAATAAGAAGAAGACCATAAGCTTATTATGTACACTTGATCATTTTGTGCTAACATAAGTTATTTTGGAGCTAACCTAGAGGAAACTAAGCGTAGAAGCTCTAAGTTAGCATATTAGAGCCAACTTAGGTAAAATGAAGCTAACCTATGTCATTTTGGATAAGAAGAAGAATAAGAAGAAGACTATAAGCTTATTATGTAAACTTGATCATTTTGTGCTAACATAAGTTATTTTGGAGCTAACCTATAGGAAACTAAGCATATAAGCTCTAAGTTAGTATATTAGAGCCAACTTAGGTAAAATGAAGCTAACCTATGTCGTTTTGGAAAAGAAGAAGAATAAGAAAAAGACTATAAGCTTATTACGTAAACTTGATCATTTTGTGCTAACATAAGTTATTTTGGAGCTAACCTATAGGAAACTAAGCATATAAGCTCTAAGTTAGTATATTAGAGCCAACTTAGGTAAAATGAAGCTAACCTATGTCATTTTGGAAAAGAAGAAGAATAAGAAAAAGACTATAAGCTTATTATGTAAACTTGATCATTTTGTGCTAACATAAGTTATTTTGGAGCTAACCTATAGGAAACTAAGCATATAAGCTCTAAGTTAGTATATTAGTGCCAACTTAGGTAAAATGAAGCTAACCTATGTCATTTTGGAAAAGAAGAAGAATAAGAAAAAGACTATAAGCTTATTATGTAAACTTGATCATTTTGTGCTAACATAAGTTATTTTGGAGCTAACCTATAGGAAACTAAGCATATAATTAAGCTCTAAGTTAGCATATTAGAGCCAACTTAGGTAAAATGAAGCTAACCTATAGGAAACTAAGCATATTAGAGATAACATAGGTAACTAAGTATATATATATCATTTTGGAGATCTGACATACCTGACAAAGTTCAGTTCTCATGCATTGTTCTTCTCCTTCTCCTTCTCCTTCCTCAGCCTGATGCGCCAAGAGCGGCGAGGCGGTGGAGGCAGTGGGATGTAGTCTTCTACCACAATTGGCGTGGTCATGTCGCCCAGCTGTGGGATCGCCGGCGCCACCACTGGTGCGAGGCCACCTTCAGGCACGACCATCGCTAGGTCATACTCAGCCACCTCCATCTCTTGCCCATGGTCAGCCACCACCATCTCTTGCCCATGGTCAGCCACCACCATCTCTTGCCCTTGGTCAGCCACCACCAGCGCTAGGTCATCCTCAGCCTGATGCCCATCGTCATCCTGCAGCTCCTCATCCCCACTCTGCTCCTCTTCTCCTACACTCTAGTCTGGATCATCCACCACCATCTCTATGCTACTGCCAGAATCGCTGCTGCTTTTGCTACAGCCAGAATCGCTGCTGCTTTCGCTACAGCCAAAATTGCTTCACATTATTTGGCGGATCTTCACCCATCAGCATGTTCATAAAACTGTTAGGCAGCCTCTGCAGTTTGGGACAATGAGTGATGTAGTAAACAACAGATATCATAATGAGATGGGTGAAGGGGAGATCTCTCGTTTTATATACATGCGTCATGGATGATACTGAAGTCTCAAGCATGATAGTGAAGAACTCGGAAGCATCCAACTCGTACTGCAGTGTCGCAGAGCGGCGGTGGCTACTTCCCACCATCTCTGATAAGCAGCAGAAGAGACCAATTAGTACCCTTACAACAGATCATAAAACATGCATGATAATGGGCATTAGTCGCAAGTACCCCATATGTCATATTTTTAGCAAAGTCATGCTAAAATTCACGGAAAATTTCAGCATGACCTTTGCTGAAAATAGGACATATGGAGTACCCAAATTTGCCGGAATGGAAGTTAATCGACATTCCGGCAAACTCAAGGGCCTCTCGGGGTACCTGCAAAATCATTATCCCAGGTGGACAAGGCAATGTGCTACTTGCTTAAATCTCTATCCAATATTTACCAGACAAACAACAGGTGGCAAAGCCCAGTGTTAAAAAAAAGGCCTCCATCACAACATGGAAAATACGTTGGCCTCTAAAGAGGTGAAACAATATATGCATCTCCAGGCAGTATCATTCAACATTTTGGACAAACCACTACAAGCAATACTGGATCAGATAGAAGAAGAATGTGAGAAAATGCAGACAAATACTAATAGATTGAGGTGTTTAACTTGTGGTGCTCTCTGTGCTATACAGACATGTATTCTTGACAAACTAGTACAAGCAATGGTGGATCAGATATAGAAGCAATATGATATAATATAAATAAATGCACCCAATAAAAAAAGTACCCATCAATGAGCCTTGTCAAAATGGATTGTTTGACGCATAAAACCCAACTCAGTGCATAAGCAACCAGTGTCCCTTGCCATCATAGAAAAAAGACAGAACCATACAAAGAATTGAACAGTTTATCATAACAGTGGAACACTGATGGTCTGGTACGGCAAGCATGCATGCTGTAAAGTGACGACACTATAACTGTGAAAAGAGCATAGTCCAGCCAAACATATCACGCAAATTCCATTGAAATATAACCTAAGCCACACAAAACAAGTAATGAAACCTCCACCAAGAACAGAGCCATACTATAGCAGCAAGACTGTAGTAAGAAAGAACCAATTCCCAAGTCCCAAAATTACTCATGGTACAAAGGCACATGCAAATCCTTATGCAAGAAGTGTAGATTACAAAATCTAGACACTCATCACTATAGTAGTCTACAGCAACTGCAGAATCACCAACACTGAAAGTCAAATCTATGGGTACCATGAAAAGAAGTTAACATGGACAGCAAGGAGCTGACACAAAACGAATATAGCCTGATTTAGCTAAGAAAAACCTCAGGTTGTAGTAGCAGATACTGCTCTAAAACATGTGATCCTTTTTGCACGCTAGGTTTAGTTAGTGTTACCTGCCAAGTGCACATGTGACAGTAGTTCTAGAAAGCAATGTTGCTGAAGAGTATAGCATGTAAATTGGATCTTGGGCTATAAGTTTAGTGAACTACAGGCTACTGGGCTTCATGGCTATGAATATCTCACAGAGATTTTAATCTCTTCGCTAGCTCTAGAAAACTGTTAGGTATTTGTCCGTTATTTGTTGCATATCTTACATTTGGTCGGAGAGCGCAAGGCTAATGTGACAATTGCCACAACCAACCTCTGTTTCCCTGATGCTTCTTACAGGGCTGATGCGTCAATGTGCCTGGGCATACAAAGATTAGTATATAGTGAAGGACACTGTGCATGTTGGATCTCCTTTTTGTTAAACAATTCGGTAAACTAACTATGATCAAGTTAACTGCATATCGAATTAACCAACTTATGATGACAAACTGAAGCAAGCTATAATCTACTACAATTATCACAAGATAGCAAAAGAACTCATCTAGCAATGCTAGTTGCTAGTAACCAAAGAACCTTCAAACGTGACTGGCTCATGGTTTTTTCGTTGTTATTAGATCAAAGCATTTAAAAATTGATGATTTGTTCTAACTACAGGCCTGTACCACTTCTACACATTGCGTAGCTGCACATTCAGAACAAAAAAAACACAGAAATTGCAACAAAATGTCACCTGTCAGGCTGTCACTTGAATTACAAGAGGCAGGTATGTCCAGGGAAAAGATGTTGAGGATGCAGATCTGCTCGCTGGAGAGGAGGGCCGAGGGTTTGCTGCTTCAGGGGCGTGTGGAGGGGGCAGACCCGCGGCTTGGTGCTCGGTGACGCTTGCGGGGAGGCCTGCTCGAGGAGGAAGTGTGCGAGGATGGTGGCTGCCGGTGGAGTGGCTCGGTGACGACGGTGGTGCTTCCTGTACAATGGTGTGGTGGGCTCGCCGGAGATGGACGGGCCCTGCATAGAGGTCGAGACTCAGAGCAGAGGTTGAGGGCAAGAGGAAGAAGAAGAAGAAGGAAGTGGAGGGGAGGGGCTCACCTGCAGTCGAGGGCGTCCACGGCGCCGGCCGGCCCCCTTGGACCCAGAGGAAGCTGCGGTCGTGCCGGATCCCTAGGGCTCGGGGCCGGCACAAGACCACGCCGCAGCAGAGCTGAGCTGAGGTAGAGGCGGTCGTCGTCTCCTCCTCCTCCTCGTCCTCCCGCTGGTCCTCCTCCTACGGCTCGGGGCGCGGGGGCGTGGGGGCGGCGGCGCGGGGGAGCTGCAGTGGTGGGGGGCGTGGGGGCGCGGGGGCAGCGGCGCGGGGGAGCTGCAGTGGTGGGGGGCGCGGGGGCGCGGGGGCGGCGGGGGTGGATTCCGGCGGGGGTCGGGGCGGCGGCGGCAGGGGACGGAGAGGACAGATGGGGCGTGCAGGCGTGGCGGCGGCGTACGGTTGGGGAGGAAGGGAGGAACGGGAATAGGTGGAGTGGGGGGGGGGAGGAAGCTTACTAATGGCGCACCCAGCGGCTGTGCGCCATTAGAATGTTTTTTTATTTTTATAATTATGCATTTAAAATGCTGTTTGATATTTATTTGTGTTTAAATATATATGTTCAAACTTGTTTAAATCATAACAGTAATATTTTTTTATAAAAACAGTAATATTTTTTTTAAAAAATATGTTCAAATTTGTTATTTGAAAATATTTATGAATATGAAAAAGGTGGAGTGGAGGGTGCGGTGGGTCATCGGCGACGGTGGAGTGGGGGAGGGTGCGGGCCGGGGGTCAGCGGCGGCGGCCAGTGGAGCGGGGGAGGTTGCGGTTGATCGTCGGCGACGGTGAAGTGGGGGAGGGTGCGGGCCGGGGATCGGCGGCGGCGGCCGGTGGAGCGGGGGAGGGTGCGGTGGGTCATCGGCGACGGTGGAGTGAGGGACCGGATCATTTCTCGATTGTATAAAATGCTGTTTGATATTTATTTGTGTTTAAATATGTTCAAACTTGTTTAAATCATAACAGTAATATTTTTTTATAAAAATAGTAATATTTTTTTAAAAAATATGTTCAAATTTGTTATTTGAAAATATTTATGAATATGAAAAAGGTGGAGTGGAGGGTGCGGTGGATCATCGGCGACGGTGGAGTGGGGGAGGGTGCGGACCGGGGGTCAGCGGCGGCGGCCGGTGGAGCGGGGGAGGGTGCGGTTGATCGTCGGCGGCGGTGGAGCGGGGGAGGATGCGGTTGATCGTCGGTGGCGAGGGGGACGTCAATGTCCCATGAACACGGTTTTGCAAAAAAAAAGAATAAAAAAAATCAGTACTGGCGCACTCCTTGTCCGGTGCGCCATTACTAGTTAGAACTAGTAATGGCGCACTTCGTTCTGATGCGTCATTAGTATGTATGTAAAAATGAAAAAAAAATTATAACTAGTGGCGCACCTTTTGTGTGGTGCGCCATTATTGTCTTCCACACTAATGGCGCATCACCAACTGGTGCGCCATTAGTATATAGTAGTGGCGCACAACTTCCCTGGTGCGCCAGTAGTGTCAATCCTATCTATAGCCCTTTTCCTAGTAGTGCCAGGTACACTTCATGTTTCAAATTTGTTACACAACTTTAACCATACGTGCATGCTACGGGTCTTGCTAACTTCAACACAAGCATTCTTTAAATTCATAATCACCCAACTAGCATGACTTTAATATCACTACCTCCATATCTCAAAACAATTATCAAGTATCAAATTGAACATAGCATCCAATTCACTTCCTATGATAGCTTTTATTATCCCAACTTGGATGCCTACCATTCTAGGACCAATTTTATAACCATAGCAAATACCAAGCTGTTCTAAAAGACTCTCAAAAATATATAAGTGAAGCATGAGATACTAGCAATTTCTACAAAAATAAGTCACCACCGTGCTCTAAAATATATAAGTGAAGCACTAGAGCAAAAACTATCAAGCTCAAAAGATATAAGTGAAGCACATAGAGTATTCTAGAAAATTCAATCAAGTAGGCTTCTCCCAAAAGGTGTGTACAGCAAGAATGAATGCGGTAAACTAAAAAGCAAAGACTAATATAATACACGACGCTCCAAGAAAAACACATATCATGTGGCGAATAAAAATATAGCTCCAAGTAAAGTTACCAATGAACGAAGACGAAAGAGGGGATGCCTTCCCGGGGCATCCCCAAGCTTAGTCTTTTGGCTATCCTTGAATATCTTGGGGTTCCATGGGAATCCCCAAGCTTAGGCTCTTGTCACTACTTATTCCACAATCCATAAAAGCTTTACCCAAAACTTGAAAACTTCACAATACAAAACTCAACAGAAAATCTTATAAGCTCCGTTAGTGAAAGAAAACAAAACTACCACATAAGGTACTGTAATGAACTCATTATTTATTTATTTTGGTGTTAAACCTACTGTATTCCAACTTCTCCATGGTTTATAAACTATTTTACTAGCCATAGATGCATCAAAATAAGCAAACAACACACGAAAAACAGAATCTGTCAAAAAACAGAACATTCTGTAGCAATCTGTAACTAATGCAAACTTCTGTAACTCTAAAAATCCTACCAAAATAGGAAGTCCTGGAAAATTTGTCTATTGATCAGCAGAAAAAAGAATCAATGCAAAAGCATGTTTCTGTGATTTAACGAAACTAAATTCGTGCGCACAAAGTTTCTGTTTTTCAGCAGAATCAAATCAACTATCATCATAGGTTATCCTATAGGTTCTACTTGGAACAAACACTAATTAAAAGATAAAACACATCTAAACAGAAGGTAGATGCAAGATTTATTACTAAAAAGGAACAAAAACAAAAAACACAAATAAAATTGGGTTGCCTCCCAACTAGCGCTATCGTTTAACGCCCCTAGCTAGGCATAAAAGCGAAGATAGATCTAAGTAGTGCCATCTTTGGCACTAAATTCATAAGTAGCCCGCATGATAGGTTTATAAGGTAATTTGACTTTCTTTCTTGGAAAGTGCTCCATGCCTTTCTTTAATGGAAATTGAAATCTAATATTCCCTTCCTTCATATCAATAATCGCGCCAATCGTTCTAAGGAAAGGTCTACCAAGAATAATAGGGCAAGAAAGATTGGAATCTATATCAAGAACGATAAAATCTACGGGCACTAAATTTCTATTTGCTACAATGAGAACATCATTGATCCTTCCCATTGGCTTTTTAATGGTGGAATTCGCAAGGTGCAAATTTAAAGAGCAATCATCAAGATCATGGAAACCTAGAATATCACATAAAGTTTTTGGAATCGTGGAAACACTAGCACCCAAATCACACAAAGCAAAACTCTCATGATCTTTAATTCTAATCTTTATAGTAGGTTCCCACTCATCATTAAGTTTTCTAGGTATAGAAACTTCCAAATTAAGTTTTTCATCATAAGATTGCATCAAGGCATCAATGATATGTTTGGTAAAAGCTTTATTTTGACTATAAGCATGAGGAGAATTAACAACGGATTGCAACAAGAAAATTCTAAAGAACAATTATCATAATCAAATTCCTTGAAATCCGAGATAGTGGGTTCAATACTATTTAAAGTCGTGACCTCTCCAATCTCACTTTTACCAAATTTAGTATCAAGATATAAAAACTCCAAATTATTGGGACGCCTTCTAGGTAAAGTTGACTCATCATCAGTCCCATAATTATCAAGATTCATATTGCAAAACAAAGATCTAATAGGGGACGCATCAATAACTTTAAGATCTTCATCATTATTTTCATGGAAACTAGAAGAACACGCTTTCATAAAGCAATCTTTCTTAGTACGCAATCCAGCAGTTCTTTCCTTGCACTCATCAATGGAAATTCTCATGGCTTTGAGAGACTCATTGATATCATGCTTAGGAGGAGAAGATCTAAGTTTAAGAGAATCAACATCAAGCGAAAGTCTATCAACGTTCCTAGCCAAATCATCAACTTTGAGCAATTTTTCTTCAAGCAAAGCATTAAAATTCTTTTGTGAGATCATAAATTCTTTCACACTATTCTCAAAATCAGAGGGCATCTTATTAAAATTACCATAAGAATTATTGTAGGAATTTCCATAATTATTAGAGGGATTACTAGGGAACGGTCTAGCATTAAAGTTTCCTCTATAAGCATTATTTCTGAAACTATTCCTACCAACAAAATTCACATCCATAGATTCATTATTATTCTCAATCAAAGTAGACAAAGGCATATCATTGGGATCAAGAGGAGTACTTTTAGTAGCAAACAACTTCATAAGTTCATCCATCTTTCCACTCAAAACATTGATTTCTTCTATAGCATGCACTTTTTTACGAGAAGATCTTTCGGTGTGCCATTGAGAATAATTAGCCATAATATTATCAAGAAGTTTTGTAGCATCTCCTAACGTGATTTCCATAAACGTGCCTCCTGCGGCCGAATCTAAGAGATTTCTAGAAGCAAAGTTCAAACCGGCATAAAAATTTTCTATGATCATCCATAAATTCAAACCATGAGTAGGGCAATTGCGAAGCATCAATTACATTCTTTCCCAAGATTGGGCAACATGCTCATGATCTAGTTGTTTAAAATTCATAATATCGTTCCTAAGAGTGCTAATCTTAGCAGGAGGGAAATACTTAGAGATAAAAGCATCTTTGCACTTGTTCCAAGAATTAATACTATTTTTAGGCAAAGACGAAAACCAAACTTTAGCACGATATCTATGTGAAAACGGAAATAACTTCAATTTAACAATATTGTTATCCGTATCTTTCTTCTTTTGCATATCACACAAATCAACAAAGTTGTTTAGATGAGTAGCGGCATCTTCACTAGGAAGGCCGGCGAATTGATCTTTCATAACAAGATTCAGCAAAGCAGTACTGATTTCACAAGACTCAACATCATTAAGAGGAGCAATCGGAGTACTAAGGAAATCATTATTATTGGTATTCGAGAAATCACACAATTTGGTATTATCTTGCGCCATGGCAACAAGTAATCCAACACACAAGCAAACAGAAAAAGGCAAGCGAAAAAGAGGAGGAGATTGGGAAAGAGAGGGCGAATAAAATGGCAAGGGTGAAGTGGGGGAGAGGAAAACGAGAGGCAAATGGAAAATAATGTAAATGCGAGGGAGATGAGTTTGTGATGGGTACTTGGTATGTCTTGACTTGAGCGAAGACCTCCCCGGCAACGGTGCTAGAAATCCTTCTTGCTACGTCTTGAGCTTGCGTTGGTTTTCCTTGAAGAGGAAAGGGTGATGCAGCAATAGTAGCGTAAGTATTTCCCTTAGTTTTTGAGAACCAAGGTATCAATCCAGTAGGAGGCTCCACAAAAGTCCCACGCACCTACACAAACAAACAAAGAACTCGCAACCAACGCAATAAAGGGGTTGTCAATCCCTTCACGGCCAATTGCGAAAGTGAGATCTGATAGAGATAGTATGATAAGATAAATATATTTTTGGTATTTTATAAGATAGATGCAAAAAGTAAAGATGCAAATAAAAGTAGATTGGAAGCAAATATGATAAGAGATAGACCCGGGGGCCATAGGTTTCACTAGTGGCTTCTCTCAAGATAGCATAAGTATTATGGTGGGTGAACTAATTATTGTCGAGCAATTGATAGAAAAGCGAATAATTATGAGATTATCTAGGCATGATCATGTATATAGGCATCACGTCCGCAACAAGTAGACCGACTCCTGCCTGCATCTACTACTATTACTCCACACATCGACCGACTCCTGCCTGCATCTAGAGTATTAAGTTCATAAGAACAGAGTAACACATTAAGCAAGATGACATGATGTAGAGGGATAAACTCATGCAATATGATATAAACCCCATCTTTTTATCCTCGATGGCAAGAATACAATACGTGCCTTGCAACCCTTTCTGTCACTGGGTAGGGACACCGCAAGATTGAACCCAAAGCTAAGCACTTCTCCCATGGCAAGAAAGATCAATCTAGTAGGCCAAACCAAACTGATAATTCGAAGATACTTACAAAGATAACTCAATCATACATAAAAGAATTCAGAGGAGATTCAAATATTTCTCATAGATAAACTTGATCATAAACCCACAATTCATCGGATCTTGATAAACACACCGCAAAAAGAGTTTACATCGAATAGATCTCCACAAGAGAGGGGGAGAACATTGTATTAAGATCCAAAAAGAGAGAAGAAGCCATCTAGCTAATAACTATGGACCCGAAGGTCTATGGTAAACTACTCACAACTCATCGGAGGGGCTATGGTGTTGATGCAGAAGCCCTCCGTGGTCCATTCCCCCTCTGGCAGAGCGCCGGCGAAGGCTCCAAGATGGTATCTCACGGATACAGAAGGTTACGGCGGTGGATATTGTGTTTCATTGGCTTCCTGGATGCTTTCGGGGTACATAGGCTTATATAGGAGGAAGAAGTACGTCGGTGGCCGCCCGAGGGGCCCACGAGACAGGGGGCGCGCCCTATAGGGGGGCGCCCTACCCTCTCGTGGCCGCCTCGGCTGCTTCTTGACTTGCACTCCAAGTCCTCTGGATCACGTTCGTTCCAAAAATCATGCTCCCGAAGGTTTCATTCCATTTGGACTCCGTTTGATATTCCTTTTCTTCGAAATACTGAAATAGGCAAAAAACAGCAATACGAGTTGGCCTCCGGTTAGTAGGTTAGTCCCAAAAATGATATAAAGGTGTAAAATAAATCCCATAAACATCCAAAAGGGGTAATATAATAGCATGGAAAAATAAAAAATTATATATACGTTGGAGACGTATCACGCGCCTGGTGCCCCTCTCAGGCTAGGCTTGGGGGCTCTCCTCTGGAGGGCTTCAGACCTGGCAAATGTTGCGAGAGTGGCGCTCGGGCACCATGTGGAGGCGCTCTTCAGAGCACGCCTCCCAGGAGAAGGCAGCAGGCGTGAGGCACCAGGCGTTCAGGAGTTAATTAGCGAGGAGATCCAGGAGATTCGGTAAGGAAGGGTTCTACAAGGCGATCGTCACCCGCCGCGAGGTGGAGTTCGCTGCCCTAGCGAGGGTAAAGAGTTTCGTGTCTGCATCGACATCCCTAGGCTCAACAGGGCCGCGTCTCGGCAGCTCATGTGGCCGTCTCATGTCAGCCAATGCAAGGGACCGCCTCATAGCTACGTCTGCATGCCTCTCGGCCTGGCGGGCGCGGCTGAGGCGTTCCAACGCTGCAAGACGGATGCTCAGGCTGCCTGTGAAGCCAGGCACAGGGCGATCTTGGCGGAGATGGAGGAGCACCCTCAGGAGCCTCCCGGCCCCTCCGAGCCTCCCGAGGCCCGGCACCAGAGCGGCTCATGAGGAACGTCTTCACCAGCACGCGTTTTTTGGCTACTTCAACAACTCTTTAGCAATGGTACCAGGTGAAATCTCCCTAGTTCGTTCAGTTTGGGGGCGCCCCTCGGGCTGCATCATCCCCAGGCCGTGTGGGTCTGTCCCTACGGCGTGTATCACTTTTGCATTTTATCGAGCCAGTTACAATCCTTGCAAACTAATTTCGAATTACCGACTGCCTGACCGGCGCTTCGTCGCTAAGAACATCTCGCGCCCTTGCAAGCCCTCCCACGACCCCCTCATGATTAAGGACTGGCACGACGTCTGTTCTTGGGTTCGTCCCTGCAGCTTTGCTAAACCCAAGTAGCTGAGCTCTGGCTCACGGGCCAGTCCCGTGTACGTCACCTCCCGTGGCTCTTGGTGCCCTGTTCTCGCATGAGCTAATCATGATGGATGACCAAGGGCGCGTGACATGGTGCCCCCGTGGCCACGGGAACCGCGCGCCGGCTGTTTTTCTTTAGGATCTTTGCATGATAAGACTGGGCACGGTGTCTGTGTTCGGGTTCATCCCTGCAGGGTCGATAAATCCAGTGGCTGAGCTCTGTCTGGCGGGCCGGCCCCGTTCACGTCACCTCCTGGGGTCGTTGGTGTCTGGCCTTCTCATGCAATAGCTTTAGGAAATTCATTCGGCGCAGGCTGCCTAACCATCTCGCAGGACCAATTCAAGTGTCCCCAATCAAGACCAGGCGCAACCCGCCTTGAGGTAAGGCCTCGTGAGTCCCGCGCTGGCTCACGGGTGCCCATATACACCCTTCTAGCTCTGTCGTGCAAGCCATGTGTCAGGGCGGGGCTGTACATGCCCCGGGGGCTCTCCTCAGAGGGAGCCCCTCCCACGCACTAGTGGAAGCACCATGCTCCATGCTGGCCGTCGACACTGCCTAGGAGCGGCTATGCCCGTGCAAGAGCGGAAGCACTATGCTCCGCACTGGTGATAAACAACTGGGGGTGGCCTCACGACCACGTTAACCTCAGGGAGCCTCCGGGCTCAGTGACTAGCCTCACCGAGCTGCTCTCCCTTGGGAAGGTAGCTCGAGGGGGCTGGGCACGGGGGTACGCTCTGGTCACGCCTGGAGTACCCCACCTTGCCAGGCCTCACGGGCTTGGTCTTCGTGCACCCCTCCCAAGCGAGAGCTCGGCGAGGGAAAGGTAGGATGGTCTGTTCGTACATCAAGGGGGACTCCTGAGCATCGCGACTCAGGAGCCTAACTGGTCACGTAGCCCCTCACCTCTTGGGCTCGTCCTGGTGATCTGGACGACTTAATGATGGCTGAGGTATGCGCGGGGCCGGGCCCTGCCAATGCAGAAGGCCAAGACCTGGTTGTCACCCTTCTCCTTCAAGTCCTTCGTACGTCAAGGGGGACTCCTGAGCATAGCGTCTCAGGAGCCTAACTGGTCCTGTAGCCCCTCACCTCTTGGGCTCGTCCTGGTGATCCAGACGACCCAACGACGGCTGAGGTATGCGCGGGGCCGGGCCCTGCCGACGTAGAGCACCAAGGCTTGCCCCAGCATCTTTTCCTAAGCTGTTCGCACGTCAAGGAGGACTCCTGAGCATCGCGACTCAGGAGCCTAACTGGTGCCGTAGCCCCTCACCTCTTGGGCTCGTCCTGGTGATCCGGACGACCCAACGGCAGCTAAGGTACGCGCAGGGCCGGGCTCTGTCGACGCAGAACAACAAAGCAAAAGGAAAAGTTGAAGGAGCATAAATTACAAAACATATTGTTCCAAGCAAATAGTTTTAAACGCCTCCCCAAGGCATGTCGCATGGTGCAGGATAAACAAGCAAAAGCAGAATCTCCAGGCCACCTCCTCAGACTTGGGCGTCACCGCTGCTCGCCAGCAGAACCGCTTCGTCACCGGGCGTGTTGGCCCTCCCAGAGGCTTCAGTCGGAGGACCAACGACCAGGTACTTGCTCAGCATGGCGTCCACGGAGCTCTTCACAGCGGCAACAACAGCATCCCGGGAGTCGGCGTCCACCGGAGTGAGGTAGGATGAGAGGTTGAAGTTGGCATCCTGGAGATAAAGATGGCTGAAGACGCACGTGAGAGCTGAGGAAGAAAGTGAACGCGCCTCGTTTTCCACCAAGGATGTAAACCCGTCGACAGCATCTTCGAGCACCGCCACGATTTCAGGAAGCAAAGCAGCAGGGCTCTCCCTCGGGGTCGTCACCACCACCTTTCCCAAGGGATCATCCTTGAAGAGCGCCTTCTGGGCCTTGTGGAAGCGTGCCTCAAGAGAGGAGAGGGAGTTGGGCTCCATGGTGGCCGCCTTCTTGGCCTCGATCAGGGCCGCTTGGGCTGCCTCCGCCTCCTCCTTCAGCTTCGTCAGGAGGTCCCGCTCTCCAGCCTGCTCTAAGGCCATCTTCTTCACCTCGGCGTCCTGGCTGGCAACGACAGCTTGCTAGGCCTTCAGCTTCTCCTCACGCTCCGGGAGCTGGCTGGCCTGGGTGGCCTGCTGGTCCTAGAGAGTCTTCAGATCAGCCTCCGCCACACGACACCGATTCTCAGCATTTGTGTCCTCCTTCTGCGCCAGGTCGCGTGCTGTGGCGGCCACCCCAAGCGCCTTCTGGGCCTCCTCCGCAGAGCTCCAGGCCATGCGGACAGACGCATCAGCCTTGAGCCAACCAGAGATCAGCCCCAGGCGTCCGTGCACCGAATGATGATCCGGGCCCTGAAGCTCACCCTAGAGGAGGTCCAGCGCCGCCCTTGCCTCCTCCAGGGTCCCGGAGGGAGCAGGAACACCATGGCTCGGCCATGCGCTGGGCAAGGCACGATATGCCCTTGGCGCCAAGGCAGAAGAAACGTCAGCCTCATGAAGGACCGGGGGCTCCGGAGGCTGGTTGTCCTCAGCAGCCGCGACAAGACTGGGCGCCAAAGGAGTTAGGCCTGCCGAGGGCACCGACACCCCATGAGGACGGGCATCCACGTCCTTCGGAGCTGGTGTTGCCTCTGGGTTGCAGGGGCTGCTGCATTCTTCTTCACCAGGGCCGCGGGGGCCGCTCTGTCGCTTGCAGCCACGGCGACCTCCGTGCCTTCCTTCTGCTTCTTCGGCGGCTGCTGCCTAATGACAAGAGAATACGCTCAGCACCACTTCAAGAACCAACAATCAAGGATGAGGGAGGAACTTACTGGTTAACACAGGCGTAGTGCCTCTTCATGCTCAGCAGCGGGCGCTGAGGCGGAGCAGCTGGCACCGAGCCCTTGGGAGCAGGAGAGCTTGCGGTTGGCGCTGCCTGGGACGGCGTCGGTGAAGGTGGGCTGCTGCTCGGAGAAATCACCGCGGTCCTGCTCTTCTTCACAACCGCTCGCTTATGTTGCTTCAAGGAGGCCACAGCAGACCTCGTGGTGACCCCTGGTGGGCGCGACACCTCCACCACCGGAGGCTCGCCATCATCATCGTCGTTTGGAAGGTCGCGCAGGAGCTCCCTTTGCTCCGGGGCAGAGGATTCGTCCACAACCTCATCCTCGGTGGCCTTGGAAGATTGGCCATCGGAGGAGAGGATCACCAAGGTGGTAGGCGGCAAGGAAGACCCCAGCCGCACAAACCCGAGCTCGTCAAAGATGGGCATGTCCGCAACGACCTCCTCGGCATCGTCATGGTAGTACAGTGGGAGCCAGCCCTCCGGAGGGTCGCTCGGGTCCTTCCCCTTCAGGTAGAGCAGGACCTTGTTCAGCTCCTCCTGGGGAAGGGGGTCTCAGCGCAGGAGGATCTTGTCGTCGTCACCACCAAGCTTCCATAAGGGACGGGGGTGGTCTTGAAGCGGCGCGACGCACTGCTTCAGGAACTCCCTGATAAGCATGGCCCCCGTCAGCTTCGCGTCCTTCAGCTCCTTGTCCATCGTCCTCACGAACGGCATCAGGGCAGGGTCAGTGATATTCTCAGATTTCCACCACTTGTCAGAGATGGGGAATGCGGTCGACAGCTTCAATGAGCTCTGGGAGCTCTTGGCATGCATCAACACCCACCTCTTCATGGCATTCTTCACCTTCTTCCTGGCGCGGGAGATTGCGTTACCACCCCGCGCCGCGATGAAACCAATGCACCCGACCGGATTGTCGCCGGTCTTGCAAAGATAGAAGAAATGACGAAGCAGGGCGACAGAGGGCAGCACCCCCATGAACACCTCATAATAGAAGGCGAAGAGGGACAGAAGGAGGATAGAGTTGGCATGGATATTGAGTGCTTGGAGACCATAGTGGTGAAGGTCGGCGAAGAAGAAGGGGGAAAACGGAGGTACCAGCCCAGAGAAGAAGTTGTGCATGAAGAGGTGGAAGAATTTGCTGCCGGCGGACTCTGGGGCAGCTGGCGACCCAAAGCGCGGTCTTCCCCCACTCATTGTCGTCGCCCGCTGTCAGGAGGAGCGTTGTCTAGAGCTTCTCTCCGGTCACGTAGGGCGCCATCAGCCCTGGCTCGTACCAGGCGGCGCCGGCTGCCGAGGAGGGAGCCGTGGATTTTTTGGCGGCCATCAGGCAGAAGGTTTGGTGGAGAATCGGCAGATTTGGCGAGCTCTTCCGCTTTGGGGAGAAGGGGATCTGGAGCAAGACGAAGAAGGATCAATGAAAGCCTGGTGGCAGGCAGCATCCCTTTTTGTCAGACGGGAATAGTTGCCGAGGCAGCATGGGAAAGCGGAGTCGCCCACGTCCAATCAATCGCCATGCGTCATCAAGGCCGCAGGCGGTTAGGGCCCGCGACACTCCGCCCTTGCCCTTTGGCTTCGCCTGGAAGCCAAGTCTGAGCACGCCTTGGGCCCGGGGGCTACTGTCGGCATCCTGAACTTGGGGGTATCCAGTCCTACCTGCCTGCGGCCCACCACGTGGCTTCATCGACGGCCTGGTACGGCCCAGCTTCAACACCAACACAGCAAGACCCTCGCGAGGGGCCGAGCCTCGCGAGGAGGACGACACCAAGACCCCTGAAGGGGTTGGCCTCCTCAGGAGGGCTCCAGAGGGGTGGAGAGAACTGTGCAGCTACCTCATGAGGCATAGCTGATGTGAGCCATGTCGACCAAGGCCAGGCGGGCGCCAGGCGGGTGCAGGGCGCAGGTTTCCTCTTTGGTGCAAGCGAGGCAAGCCACAGGCGCGGAGTCCTGAGGAATCAACCAAAGGTTTCCATTCTGGTGCAACAAGACCAAGACCACCAGGATGGCAGGACGGAGGTCATCACCGAGCCCACCACATCGTCACGACCAGAGGCTTTTCGCAGGTGAAGACTACTTTTGTCAGGATAGACTGTACTACTTGTCCCCTTTCAAATCCCGCCGTTGTGGAATCCCTTCCCGCTCATATTTGGGAAGAGGACCAAGGCCACTGTCGGTGTCAAAACCGGCGGATCTCGGGTAGGGGGTCCCGAACTGTGTGTCTAGGCGGATGGTAACAGGAGACAAGGGACACGATGTTTTTACCCAGGTTCGGGCCCTCTCGATGGAGGTAAAACCCTACTCCTGCTTGATTGATATTGATGATATGGGTAGTACAAGAGTAGATCTACCACGAGATCAAGGAGGCTAAACCCTAGAAGCTAGCCTATGGTATGATTATTGTTGTCGTTGTGTCCTACGGACTAAAACCCTCCGGTCTATATAGACATCGGAGAGGGCTAGGGTTACACAGAGTCGGTTACAATGGTAGGAGATCTACATATCCGTATCGCCAAGCTTGCCTTCCACGCCAAGGAAAGTCCCATCCGGACACGGGACGAAGTCTTCAATCTTGTATCTTCATAGTCTTGGAGTCCGGCCGATGATGATAGTTCAGCTATCCAGACACCCCCTAGTCCAGGACTCCCTCAGTAGCCCCTGAACCAAGCTTCAATGATGACGAGTCCGGCGCGCATATTGTCTTTGGCATTGCAAGGCGGGTTCCTCCTCCGAATAATTCATAGAAGATTGTGAACACCAGGATAGTGTCCGGCTCTGCAAAATAAATTCCACGTACCACCGTAGAGAGAATAAAATTCACACAAGTTCAATCTGCTGACGTGTTTTGTGGCTTGACGTCACACCACAACCAAGCCTTTACTTGAATCGTTTTTATTATACCACCTCAGCGTGTTTAGCGAAGCGGTTTCCTTGGCACGTTTTGTCGAAGCAGAGATCGTGTTCCCCTTATTCCGGGATTCCCATCAATACGGACGTGGGTAACCCAACCGCGCCATTAATTGCGGCGCTTGGGAGATAAGCGAGTTTTACCAGGCCGGTGGGGACGCATAGTTTCGTCCGCCCATATATAAGGGGATAAGGATCCACCTTTTTACCTACGCCTTCTTCCTCCTTTGCTTATCCATCTCCGTGCACTCGAGCTCCAGCGCCCAAGTCTGCACATCTCACCTCGACCTTCTCCAGCCATGTCCAGAGCGGGAGGCAAGTGGATGGCCTCCTCCGTTACGGAGGGGCACATCAAGAAGCTGCACAGCGCCGGATATCTGTCCAGCGACATCGCGCACCGGCTCCCCGACGAGGGGTAGCTCATCCCCACCCCAGGCCCCCATGAGAGGGTGGTATTCCTTCCCCGTTTCCTCCGCGGACTGGGCTTCCCACTCCACCCCTTTGTCCGGGGGCTCATGTTCTACTACGACCTGGATTTCCACGATTTGGCCCCGAATTTCATCCTCAACATCTCGGCGTTTATCGTCGTGTGCGAGGCCTTCCTCTGCATCCAGCCCCACTTCAGCTTGTGGCTAAAGACCTTCAATGTCAAGCCGAAGGTTGTGAAGGTAAGCCAAGCGGAGTGCGGAGGCGCCATGGTGGGCAAGATGCCCAACGTTACTTGGCTCGAGGGTGCCTTTGTGGAAACCATCAAAGGGTAGCAGTCGGGGTGGTTCTACATCACCGAGCCGCGTGACCCTGAATGGGCAGCGGCCCCCGAATTCAGATCTGGCATTCCCATGCGGCTCACTTCCTGGAAAGAGAAGGGCCTACAATGGGGCGATTCGGAAGAGCTGACCGGCCTCCAATCCTTTCTCCAAACCCTGGTGAACAAGAAGCTCAAGCTTGTCAACGTAATCCAGGTCATGCTCATCCGCCGGATTCTCCCCAGCCAACAGCGGGACTTCAATTTGTGGGAGTTCGATCCGGCACAACACCAAACCCTGAGCGGCCTCTTCGATACTACGTACGAAGATGCCTGGAGGGTGCTGTTCAAGGGCGGCGAGGCCCCCACATCCGCTACTGAAGATCGCGGATTCAGCTCGCAGCGTCCAGCTGGCGAGGTAAGCCATGTTATCCTTTATGGGACACTTGCTTTTCATGTTTTGACTCTATGCGGGATCTAAACACCTAATGCCTTTAACAGGCCTGGCAGAAGACGTCCGGATAGGTTAACTATCCGGCTCCTCTTCCAGAAGACCCAGCGGATGCCCGTTTGATAGGGCTGCTGGTCCCGGCACTTTACGTAGTGCCGGAGAAGAAGGCCAAGAAGAAGGCCACAGGAACCCAAAGGAGTTGCCGGCGTAAGGTGGTATCGGACTCATCGTCCGATGACTCCGAGGCGGACTCCTCCCACGAGGACGAGGAGGAGAAGAAAGAGGCCTCTCCCCCAGCGGGGGGAGAGAAGAAGAGGAAGGCCTCCCCAGCGAGGGAGGCCGAAGGGTCCAAGAAGGGTAGGACCCTTCCCCTGGACTGTTCTGCCAACGTCGACGATGGCGATGAGGAGTGGCCCTCAAGGGCCAAGCCCCTGGCAGGATCGTAAGTATCCGGACTCCTAAATGATTTATAATATTTCTTTTTGTCGCATGGTGTCTTTCTAATGCCGCATACAACCCTGTAGTCCGCCCAAGGACGATCTTCCCGCTTCGTCGAGCGGGTCTTTGGGCACGTCGGATATGGATTCTCTTCCGACCGCCTCCACCCCCCGTGATGCTGACGATGCCGAGGTGGGATCCCGGGAAGGGACCCACCAGGGGGAGGAGGCCCCGGAGGTGCTGCAAGGCAACCTCCCGGACTTTGCACCGGACTCTTCGCCGGAACCTGCAGTGGTTCCGGAGTCCGGCGGGCGGCCCCTTCGTAAGAAGGGCAAGACTGTGACACCGGCGGCCTTCGTCCAACCGGAGGCGCCGGATACTTTGCTGGAGGCGCTCAACGGCGCTTCCTTCGAAGAAGAACACCGCACTGTCATGAGTGCGGTGATTCAGAAGGTTCAGTTCGCCAAGAGCGGGCTGACCGAAGCCTGCAGCAGCCTTCTAACAAGCTTTGAGGTAAGAATTTTAGTATGTGTAAAATAGTACCGCATAGACAGTATCCCCTGATGCTCGGTTCGGTGTTCGGAAAGAAAAACCGGACTAAGGATCTAAAAAGATATACTCAGGAGTGTTAAAAAATATGTCAATATGGGATTGCAGGCTGCGCTGCTGACCTCTACCGCACTGACTGTGGAGGTCAATGCTTTGAAGCAAAGCCTCGAGCGGTCCGAGAGCGAGCTCGGCCGTGCCAAGAAGCAGCTGGAGGACCAGGAAGGTGAGTAACACCTTATTAAAATTGTACCTTACAGAAAAGGATTTGGTTGCAAGAGGAATGACAAGGATAACGTGGGTACTCCAGGGGCCACGAACGAGGTGGCGACCCTGAAGGAGGCGGCGTCCACGGCCGAACACAATGCTGCTGCGGAACGAGCCGAGTGAGAGAAGCAGGAGGCGCGGGTGGCGGAGCTACAGCAAGAGCTCCAGGCTCTCGTGGAAAAACATGAGAGTTTGGAGCACAACTCGAAGACTCGAGAGTCCGAGCTTGCATCGGCTCTTGAGAGTGCCAAGGCCGCTAAGGTCGAAGCCCACAAGGCCCTACAGGAAATCGAGGCATTGAAGAAAATAGTGGCAGGTAAGGCATTTTTCATGCGAAGCAAGCATGTGAATGTGAATTACCCATTACTTACCCGAATTCGGAGCTCTCCAGGAGCGTTCGCAGATCTGCCCCGTAGCGTGTCCGATGCTGCCGCTTTCTACAGGGCCAAGGAGGGGAGCTCGACGGAGAAGGTCTTCTGGTCTCAGTATGCTGAGGCCGGACATCCGGTGCCCCTTAGCGACCAGCTGAAGCAGCTGGTCGAGCTCCACAAGGTGGCCGAACAGGCCATGAAGGGCCTCATAGTTCGGCTGTGGCCCAAGGAGGCCATGCCTGGGAGCTACTTCGGCCTGGTGCGGCGGCTGGTGGATGCGTGTCCATGGGTTGAAGTCGTCAAGCACTCCGCCTGCATTCAAGGTGCCCGTCGGGCCCTTGCCCGTGCAAAGGTGCACTGGGGCAGGATGGACGCTGAGAAGCTTGTGACGGACGCGCCACCGACGGGCAAGGAGTATCGTACGCCCAAGATGTATTATAAGAGTGTCCTGAAGGGTGCCCGCATGATTGCGGGTGAGTGCTCCAAAGATGTAATATTTGAGTAGACTCGCATTTTGTTATCCTGTGCGCTGAAAACTTTGTTCATATGCGATAAGCAACGCTTATTGATTTAAAATATTACCTTTTGTGCGGCCATTTATCAAATCTGAGAGATGGCAAGTCACCGGCTTCAGCCCCCATGCCACGAGTGCTGGGGTGTTCGGGATAAACTTGAGCGCTCTTGTTCCCATTTTTGGGTCCATCTAGGGAGGCGCTCAACACAACAAACAAGGCAACCGGACTTATAGTGCTTGAACACTCTCACTTAGCCATAGAATTCTATAATTTTAAATTTCGGCGAAGCCCCTAGTGTTCGGAAGGCCGAATTCGGGGCGCTATCCACGCCTAGGCCGGACAAAGCCGGTTCCTCGCTCCTAGCGGCATAAGTCTTTAGGGACTCGAAAAAACCTTTCGAACAGCGACCGGCTCTCGCCTCATCTTGACGGTCAGTTTTAGCTTTCTCCACTGAGGCGCTCGCCCAGCTCAACTGGGGCGCAATCGCAGTGGTTCTCCTAGTGCTACCTTAGCCGATACAACAGAACGTAAGGTACCAAACATGGGAGCCGGGCAAACCCAACTATTGACCCAAGACATGATTCGGAGCCGATGCATATAGTGCTATGAGTTCGGGGTGCCGCACTTGTGAAAGTGTTCGGACTTGTCACACCATAATGTGGGGAACTTAAGCCCCTAGTGTATTTAGCCGTACCAAAGTGTACGGATGCAACATGTCATAAATGAACGTATGTATAAAAAAGGAGTGCGATTATAAGCAAAAAGCGATGTATTGTTTATTCAAAGAATACTGCCTTGAATGTAGAACGATACAAATAGTGCGATATGCAAGGGGTGGAACTATTAGCATGTCCCCCTCCATGGGTAGGCTGCGGAATGGTGTATAAAACAGGTATAATGCTCATAATGGAGACCACCTGAATATTCGTTGTAGCTTTTCTCCTTCCCTGGCTGTTGCATCGTAAGTCCGGCAGGTCTGCTGCCGGACAGGGCCTCTAGTAAATGGAGTCCTGTGGATAAAATAAAAAAAAGGAAAGAAAAAAGATGACACACTGGGGAGCCCCTGGTGTGGTTGAGCCGCACTCTGGGCCTGTCGTGGTCGTGCCCCTCCCCCTATGCCCATGGTATCTTCAGGGCGTAATGATGTACGCGAGGGACCAGTCTTGCGATTTTGCAAGGGCCGGGGTTGGGGCCGCATTACTACGCGTTCTCAGAACATGCCAGGTGGTCTTGTTGTAGGTTACTCCGGGCGCGTTTAGCCGTGTCCGGTCGTTTAACGGTCGGACTCGAGAATTGCCTTAAGAGGCAGTTCTGTACTTCTGCCGCGAGAGCCGTTGTGTGTTCCTCCGTTCGGAGGGAGCGTTCGGTGTTTCCGTTGACCGTGATGACTCCTCGAGGGCCTGGCATTTTGAGCTTGAGGTATGCGTAGTGCGGCACCGCGTTGAACTTTGCAAACGCGGTCTGTCCGAGCAGAGCATGATAGCCGCTGCGGAACGGAACTATGTTGAAGATTAACTCCTCGCTTCAGAAGTTATCCGGGGATCCGAAGACCACTTCCAGTGTAACTGAGCCTGTACAATTGGCCTCTACACCTGGTATGACGCCTTTAAAGGTCGTTTTTGTGGGTTTAATCCTTGAGGGGTCTATGCCCATCTTGCGCACTGTATCCTGATAAAGCAGGTTCAGGCTGCTGCCGCCGTCCATCAGGACTCTGGTGAGGTGAAATCCATCGACGATTGGGTCTAAAACCAATGCGGCGAATCCGCCGTGGCGGATGCTGGTGGGGTGGTCCCTTCGATCAAAAGTGATCGGGCAGGAGGACCATGGGTTAAACTTCGGGGCGACTGGCTCCATCGCGTATACGTCCCTGAGTGCACGCTTCCGCTCCCTCTTGGGTATGTGGGTTGCGTATATCATGTTCACCGTCCGCACTTGTGGGTGGAAACCCTTCTATCCTCTATTGTTCGGCGGCCGGGTCTCTTCCTCGTCATCGCTATGCAGCCCCTTGTCATTGTTTTCGGAAATTAACTTGCCTGCCTGCTTGAATACCCAACAATCCCTGTTGGTGTGATTAGCTAGCTTTTCGGGGTTGCCGTGTATCTGGCAAGAGCGGTCGAGTATTCGGTCCAAATTGGACGGACCCGGAGTAGTTCTTTTGAATGGCTTTTTCCGCTGACCGGGTTTAGAGCCTCTGAATCCGGCGTTGACTGCCGTATCCTCAGTGTTATCGCTGTTAACGCGACGTTTGTTTTTGTTGCGACGCGACCTACCATTGCGGTCCTTGGTATCCGGACTGCCAGAATTTTTGCTGAGGTTGTTGCTGCGGGCTAGCCAGCTGTCCTCTCCCGCGCAGAAGCGGGTCATGAGTGATGTGAGGGCTGCCATGGATTTCGGCTTTTCCTGTCCCAGGTGCCGGGCAAGCCACTCGTCGCGGATGTTATGTTTGAAGGCTGGGAGGGCCTCTGCATCCGGACAGTCGACGATTTGATTTTTCTTTGTTAAGAACCGTGTCCAGAATTGTCTGGCCGATTCGTCTGGCTGCTGAATTATGTGGCTTAGGTCATCGGCGTCTGGTGGTCGCACATATGTGCCCTAGAAGTTGTCAAGGAATGCGGCTTCCAGGTCCTCCCAACACCCAATTGATTCTGCTGGCAAGCTGTTAAGCGAATGCCGAGCTGGTCCTTTAAGCTTGAGTGGGAGATATTTGATGGCGTGAAGATTGTCACCACGGGCCATGTGGATATGAAGGAGATAGTCTTTGATCCAAACCGCGGGGTCTGTTGTGCCATCGTAGGATTCAATATTCATGGGTTTGAACCCTTCGGGGATTTGATGATCCATTACTTCATCTGTGAAGCATAGTGGGTGTGCGGCGCCTCTGTATTGGGCTATATCACGACGTAGCTCAAACGAGCTTTGTCTACTGTGTTCGGCCCGGCTGGACTTGTTGTATCCGGCGCAACGGTTATCGTCGCATGTCATGGGGCGCCCACGCGATCCATAGATCAATCTTGATTGTCTTGCCTTATCCTCCAATATATCTCGCAAGTCCGGAGCGTTCCCCTGTGGCTTTGTGCTTTTCGAGCGATGCCGGGGTACGGTTCTAGTGGAGTGTCTAAAGGCCTCTCTGTCGCGGCCACGAGGTGGTCGGTCAGCCGTATTGGGCGTTGGTGATGCAGGTTTATATGCCTCCTCCTCTAATCGGGGGAGCAACTTGCGTTTGGGGTAGCTTTTGGAGGGGCGTTCGAGTTCATGCTCTTCGGCCGCAAGGACTTCAGTCCATCGGCTAGCAGATCTTGATCAGCTCTAAGCTGTTGCTGCTTTTTCTTTAGGCTACTTGCCGTGGCCATAAGCCTGCGTTTAAAATGCTCTTGTGCGACGGGATCCTCAGGCACGACGAATTCGTCGTCGTCGAGGCTTGCCTCGTCTCCAGAGGGAGGCATGTAATTATCCTCCTCTACCTCTTCGTCTGCCGCTCTCTCATGAGGGCTGGCTTCTGCGTCCTCCTGTGCTGAATCTTGCTGGAGGGGGTTGTCTTCGGCACTGTCTGGGGTGTTATTATCTCCGGTGCCGGAATCTTCATTCTTGCTGTGGCGGGATTTAGAGCGGCGCCGCTGACGCCGGCGCTTAGGCTATTTCTTGGAGGGGTCTTCCTCCGCTGTTTCCTCGCCATTCCCATCCTTTGGGATATCCACCATGTATATGTCATATGACGAGGTGGCCTTCCAGTGCCCCGTAGGCGCTGGTTCTTGGTCGTCTTCGGCATCGTCGTCCATACCGTCGATGTCTTCGGAGTCGTAGTCTAGCATGTCGGTTAGATCATCGACAGTGGCTACAAAGTGGGTGGTCGGTGGGCTTTGAATTTCTTCGTCGTCCGCATCCCAACCGTCCTGACCGCAGTTCGGCCAGGGCTCTCCTGATAATGAGAGATACTTTAGCGAATTCAGGATGTCGCCAAAAGGTGAGTGTTGAAAGATGTCCGCGGCAGTGAACTCCATGATCGGCGCCCAATCAGATTCGATTAGAGGGGCGCGGGAGGTTCAGAGTCCGGCGAGGAGTCTGGCACCTCGGAGTCACGAGCTTTACAAGGGACAAGGTCGGTATTTGGCTCCATCGCCGTGGATGTAGCAGCCCCCGAGGCAGTGTCTAGCCACTCATCCTTGATCTGCGCAGTCAGTTCCGAATTAAGGGTCGGAGCGGACTCATGTGCGGCCTCCAGGGCACTGTCCGGCAGCAGAGCTAAATCATGCCCATCGAGACAGTGCGGCGCGCTCGGTTGTGGCTTGAATCCATCGAAGATCAAGTCTCCGCGGATGTCAGCCGTGAAGTTCAGACTTCCAAATCTGACCTGATGGCCAGGGGCGTAGCTTTCAATCTGCTCCAGATGGCCAAGCGTATTGGCCCGCAGTGCAAAGCCGCCGAATACGAAGATCTGTCCGGGGAGAAAAGTCTCACCCTGGACCGCGTCGTTGTTGATGATCGAAGGAGCCATCAAGCCTATCGGTGACGACACAGAGGAACTCTCAATGAAAGCACCAATGTCGTTGTCAAAACCGGCGGATCTCGGGTAGGGGGTCTCGAACTGTGCGTCTAGGCGGATGGTAACAGGAGACAAGGGACATGATGTTTTTACCCAGGTTCGGGCCCTCTCGATGGAGGTAAAACCCTACTCCTGCTTGATTGATATTGATGATATGGGTATTACAAGAGTAGATCTACCACGAGATCAAGGAGGCTAAACCCTAGAAGCTAGTCTATGGTATGATTGTTGTTGTCGTTGTGTCCTACGGACTAAAATCCTCTGGTTTATATAGACACGGGAGAGGGCTAGGGTTACACAGAGTCGGTTACAATGGTAGGATATCTACATATCCGTATCGCCAAGCTTGCCTTCCACGCCAAGGAAAGTCCCATCCGGACACGGGACGAAGTCTTCAATCTTGTATCTTCATAGTCTTGGAGTCCGGCCGAAGATGATAGTTCGGCTATCCGGACACCCCCTAGTCCAGGACTCCCTCAGCCACTATATATAGGACTTAGCCACTACCATAGTGGAGAGAGATTGGTTCCACCCCGAGCACTACACCAGCTCAAGAACACCTCACCTCCTGAGGCTTGTTCATGCTTTGTAATAGTTCATCCATAGCCCCACGAGGCAGTCCACCACACCACACTGGATTAGGGTATTACACCACAACAGTGGCCCGAACTAGTATAAATCTGTGTGTCTTTGTGTCTCTGTGATCTCTACGCACTATGCTAGGGAGGATCGCGAGTAGGCAGGCTGGGCAGGTTGGGATCTCCGCACGCACCCTAGAGTTCGAACCTCTCAAGGGTTGCCAGATCCCAAAATCCGACAGTCGTCGTCGAAGGTGGAGTCTAGCTCCTGGGCTCCAGTATCTGGTTGCGACCTCCGAGAAGAAGAGGAAAAGGGGGAAAAGAGGGAGCAAAGCAACTGTGAGTACTCATCCAAAGTTCTCGCAAGCAAGGATCTACACTACATATGCATGGGTATCTATGTAAAGGGGCAATATCGGTGGACTGAACTACAGAATGCCAGAATAAGAGGGGGATAGCTAGTCCTATCAAAGACTACACTTCTAGCAGCCTCCATCTTGCAGCATGTAGAAGAGAGTAGATGCTAAGTTCTCCAAGTATTATCGCATAGCATAATCCTACCCGGCTCCGCTCGTCGCCCTGTGAGAAAGCGATCACCGGGTTGTCTCTGGAACTTGTCTGGGCGTGTTTTATTAAGTATCCAGTTCTAGTTGTCATAAGGCCGAGGTATAACTCCAGGTCATCCTTTTATCGAGGGACACGGCTATTCAAATAGATAAACTTCCCTGCATGGGTGCACTGCATAACCCAACACGCTCGATCCCTCTGGCCAGACACACTTTCCTGGGTCATGCCCGGCCTCGGAAGATCAGCACGTCGCAGCCCTACCTAGGCACAACAGAGAGGTCAGCACGCTGGTCTAAATTCTAAGTACGCAGGGGTCTGGGCCCATCGCCCATTGCACACCTGTATGTTGCGTGGGCGGCCGGAAGCAGACCTAGCCTCCCTAATACAAGAGCAGGCGTTCCAGTCCAATCTAGCGCATGCCGCTCAGTCGCTGACATCAAGAAGGCTTCGGCTGATACCACGACATCGAGTGCCCATAACTGTTCCCGCGTAGTTGGTTAGTGCGTATAGGCCAGTGGCCAGACTCAGATCAAATACCAAGATCTCGTTAAACGTGTTATTATGAAGTAACCGTAGACGCCGACCAGGGACTAGGCCCACCTCTCACCTAGGTGGTCTCAACCTGCCCTATTGTCGGTGTTTTGGGAACGGGGGTCCCCAGAATTGCCTGCCTGCGTCCTGCAGCGTGGCTCACCAGCGGCCCAGTACGACCCCTCTTCATCAACCCAAGTTTAAGACCCTCGCGAGGGGCCAAGCCTCATGGGGCGGATGACGCAAGGCCTCCTCAGGGGTGGCATCACCAGGCAGGCTCGCGAGGAGGCGGAGAGATCAAGGCAAGGGGTACCTCGCGAGGTGCTCAAGACGCAAGCCATGACGATCAAGACTAGGCGGGCGCCAGCCTGCGCAGTGTCCTTGTTTCCTCTTTGGTGCAAAGGGGGTAAGCGCAGGCACGGAGTACCGAGGCATCAAGCAAATGTTTCCATATCAGTGTAACAAGACCAAGACCAGTAGAGCGGCAGGACGGAGGTCACCGTGGAGCCCAAGACGGCATCATCGCCAGTGCCTTTAGCAGTCGAAGACCACCTTTAGTCAGGATAGCTTGTACTAGCTATCCCCTTTCAAACTGGCCGTTTTTGGCTCCCTTCTCGCTCAATATTTGGGAAGAGGACCAGGGCCTCTATAAATAGGGCTAGCCACCACAGTAGCAAAGAGATCGAATCCTTCCTAAGTAGAGCAGCACTACAAGAACACCTCTCCTCGCGAGGCTGTTCTTCCTCTGTACTGTTCATCATCAGCCAAAGAGGCAATCCACCACACCACACACTGGATTAGGTTATTACACCACAACGGTGGCCCAAACCAGTATAAACCTTGCGTCGCTTGTGTTGTTCATCGTGCTAGCTTAGAATCGTGGCGAGGTTTTGGGCGGTTTCTATAGGGAGAAGATCTTTGTGCGCACCCCAGAGTTCGAACCTTAAGGGTTTGGCCGGAACCCGATATCCGACATTTGGCACGCCAGGTAGGGGTGTGCCGGAATCTTTTATCCGCTAATCTGCATCCCATGGCTTTGTCGCATCCATGGCAGACGCTCGCCGAGCTCGCGCCGAGCGCCGGGCTGCTCTCGCCACCCGCGTCACCCAGACGGCTCCCTTTGGCGGGCCTCCTTGTCGTTCTCCGTCGCCTGCCGCCAACGCCGCCACCGGCCCAACGGGGAACGAGCAGCAAGCATCTTCGCTGCACCCTTCGGTGCGGCGGGAAGGCCGCACTGCCACACCGTCGCTGAACCCAGCTGGTTCATCATCTCACGCACATCGCACCGCCACGGACGTGCACGCCGCGTTGCTCCTCGCACATGAGCTCCTGCACTACCGCCCCATCGACGACCTCTATGAGGAGTGGCTCGCTCGCATCATCGAGCTCGTCAGCACCGCAGGGGGCTCTCCTGCGCCGTCTCTCTTGCTGCCTCGCCCTCCGTCATGCATGGGCGATGCGGCTCAGGGAGCGCCTCCGCCACCTCCTCCCCAAGAAGGCACCCTGGCTCCAAGGCGCACGGCCCCTGGACGTGACCCACCGCGTCCGGTGCCCGCGCGGCAAGAAAGAAGCTGCGAAGAAATCCCTCGACCTCAAGAAGGCGCTCACGTGCTCCCTACACCTGCACGGCAAGACCGCATCCCTGCACCAACACGCCAAGACCCCGCGCTGCCCCTGGCGGCGGTGCGTGGGAACCATCAAGAGTAGGGCCCACGTCTGCAAAAGGCTCCAGCGGCCACAACAGGTTACTGCGCCTTCACAACCGAGCTGCGTAGCGTTGCCTGGCCCGGCAAGTTCAAGCCAGACCTGCCTCCTCGCTACGACAGTACTGCTGACCCCACGGAGTTCCTGCAGGTCTACGAGCTGGGCATTGAGGCGGCCAATGGAGACGAAAAGGTCATGGCGAACTAGTTTCCCATGGCGCTCAAGGATGGTGCCCGCACCTGGCTCCTGAACCTGCCTCCCGGCTCGATCTCCTCCTGGGACAAGATGCGTATCCGTTTCATCGCCAACTTCCAGGGCACTCGCGACTACCCCCCGGCCGTGGGTGACCTGCACTGCATCAAGCAACATCTAGGAGAGACCCTGCAGAAGTACATCTAGCGTTTCAACAGCGCTCGCCTCAAGATCCCCAAGGTGACGGACGAGGCCATCATCTCAGCCTTTTCTGATGGTGTCCGTGACGTCAAGATGAAGGAGGAGCTCGCCATCCACAAGGACCTGTGCACGTCTCTAGAGCTGTTCAACCTGGCAACCAAGTGTGCCAGAGCTGAGGAGGGGCGCCTCTCCCTTCTCGAGCTTCCAGTTGCTGACCCGGAAGAGAAGAAGGCCAAGGGCAAGGATGTGAAGCGCAAAGGAGCATCCGTGCTCGCAGCAGAGCCAGACATGAAGTGCAGCAGGGACCAGCCAGAGTCATCCAAGGGCAACCGATTCTGTGCCTACCACAACCTCTACACCCACAAAACCAACGAATGCCAGGAGCTCAGGGTCGTTCGAGAAGGACGCATCGGTCGACGCCCCGAGTGCAATGACCAGGTCTACGACCGAGGAGGAGGAAGAGGCGGAGCACGATGGGACGACCGAGGCCCTCGCTAGGAGTGACGTGACCGACCTCGCAAGGATCGCTGGCAGGACCAGCCTCGCGAGGGAGCTTGGAGGGATCAACCTCATGAGGATCGCCCGCAGAGCAACGCAGGCCTTCCTCCTCTGTCGCCATTGCCAAGAAGGAATGATGACTACCACCAGTACGAGGGGGCTGGGGGGTCTAGGAGCCACATGCTATCGCTTGCATCTTGGGTGGAGCATAGGCCCCAGCCTCTCAGCGCATCTTCAAGCAGTTTGCTCGCGAGGAGAATGCAGTCCTCCCCAAGATCGAGGCACGTGCCCTCTCAGGTGGTCCAAGTGCCCTCTTAGGTGGTCCAAGTGCGCCATCACTTTCAGCTCAGTAGATCAACTCAAGTGTGCGGCTACCGCTGGCGTCCTCCCGATGCTTTGTTCCCCAGTCATCAGCAACGTGCAAGTTACCAGGACCCTCATTGATGGTGGTGCGGGACTCAACGTTCTGTCCATCGAGATGTTTAACAACCTTCAAGTGCCATATGATCAACTTCAGCCTACCAAGCCTTTCTCAGGAGTTACTGACGGCTCCACCAGCCCGATAGGGCAGGTCCACCTCCCTGTCCCTTTCGGGCAGTGCAACAACTACCACACCGAGCTCATCAACTTCGACGTCGCCCACATTCGCTTGCCATACAATGCCATCCTCGGGTATCTGGCCCTGGCCAAGTTCATGGCGGTGACCTACCATGCTTACAATGTCCTCAAGATGCTAGGAAGCGGTGGAATCATCACGGTCCCCTGCGAAGAAAAGGATGCGGTGCGCTCCCTCGAGCGCGCCTTCCAGGCTGCATCAACCGAGGACCCAGACAGCAAGGACGAGAACCCTCCTGAGGCAGTCCCCAAGAAGAAGAAGACATCGCCCAGCTCAAGGCCTCAGGAGGTTGGCATCTCAGGAGGTGCCGCATCAGGATCCGCGCCCGTGCAAGGGGCGCCTCCCTCCATCGCATAGGAAGGCGCGCCCGGTGCACTCCTCGGGCAGGGCTCGGGGGCTCTCTTCTGGAGGGCCTCAGACTTTGCCAAGATCACGAGGGAGGCGCTCGGGCACCACTTGGAGGCGTGCTTCGCAGCACGTTTCCCTCAGGAAGGCATGGGGCGCGGAAAGCCCAACCCCCAGGAGTTCATCACCAAGATTACTCAGGAGCTTCAGGAAGCAAGAGCCATGCGCGGCGGTCACCGTTTGCCTGGCGTAGCTCCCCATCCAGGCGAGGATGGCGGGCTGCGCGTCTGCATCGATTTCCCCGGGCTCAACCGAGCCGCGTCTCAAGAGCGTCTCTGGCCCTCACACGTGGGACGTTGCGAGGGTCCGCCGCACAACTACGTTTGCATGCCTTTCGTCCTACCGAACATGGCTGCTAATTACCAGCGCCATCTGTAGAGTATTCTGGCGGCTCAGGAGGCCAGGCATCACGCGGTCCTGGCGGATATGGAGATGGTCCTCGAGGAACCGCCTAGGCCCCCAGAGCCTGCCGAGGCCCAGGGCTCCGGTGGCTTGTGAGGGTCGGCCTCTTCACTGCGCACCTTCAGCTACTCCAACACCCCCTCTACAATGGTACCATGTGACATCTTTCGAGTTCATTTCAGCTGGGAGCGCCCTCAGGGCTGCATCATTCCCAGGCCGCAAGGGTCTGTCCCTACGGCATGTACCCCTTTTGCTTATGTCATTAGTTTACCTTGCTGGGGGCGCCCCTCGGGCTGCATCATCCCCAAACCGCTCGGGCCTGACCCAGTGGCATGTATCCCTTCTGCGTTTATCTAAGCTGATTTGCCCTTCATGCTTAACCTGCCCGTGATTATCACCTGCTCGATTGACACCTACCTTTGGAGCTGTTCGCCCTGGCACGACGCTTGCGCATGGGTCCGTCCCTGCAACGCCGACAAATCTGAGTGGTCGAGCTCTGGCCCGCGGCAGCCCCGCAAGCGTCACCTCACCAGGCCCTCAGTGCCCTCACCACTCTCTAGGAGCAAGCAATGGCCGATCGGCAAACATAATGGCAGCCCGTGCTTTTCTCGTGTGGTTTTCAGGAACGTCCTGAGGTCTACAGCGGGCAGCGCCACGAGCTCTCTCCTTCTTTCCCGCGTGATCCGCTTGCATGTTAAAAGGGGGGCTCCTGAGCATCGTGACTCAGGAGCTCTTACTGGCTCTCCAGCCCTCACCCCCTGGCCTTGTCCACGGCATTGCGACTTGACATACCATTGGCGGCTGAGCTCGCTCAAGGGCTGGGACCTGAGGACGTAGAGCACTAAGGAGAGTGTGGGGAAGAGAGGGGAAGCTCGCGAGGGCCTATCCGAGATACATCCCAGCTGCCGACGTACAAGTCCTGCGCAATGCGAAGGAACGACCCCATGTTTTCGAGATAAGTTTCGCACCTGGAATAGCTAATTGATGTGGCACAGAATCTCCGGTTAATGTAGCTTTGTGGCGGTGACACTGCCTTCCTTTCTCATCTTTCGGCGGCTGCTTGAGCACTAAAGGGGACCTCCTAGCATCGTGCCTCAGGGGCTCTTACTGGACCTCGGGCCGCTCACCTCCTGGCCTTGACCACGGCATCGCGACCTGGCATACCAGCGAAAGCTAAAGCCTGCCTGGGGACTGGGACCTGTCAGCGTAGAGCACCAAGTCGTTGCGAGGTTAGAAAGGGGGAACCAAGCCGGGATAGGACAAGCATTCACACCGCTTCATAATAAGGATAATATCAACAAAAGACATCGCAGACTGTTTACATGCCCCCGCGGGGTGTTTTCTCGATTCCTCGCAGGGAACAAAAGACGCGAATCCTAAGGAGCCCTAACTACACGCGCCTCCTTGACCGACGCCATCATCAACAGTGGGCCACGAGAGGCCGGTGCCAACCCCATCCAGATCAGTTGCGCCAGCGGCCTGAGGCAGCCGCCTTGCTCCGAGCATGGTGCGAGCTCCGGGGCACGTAGCTGTCGTCGCTCGTCTCCCGAGTCGCGAAATGCTCGGGAGAGTCGCCAGACTCCCAACATCGCCACTACTACCAGAGGACTAATACGTCTCCAACGTATCTACTTTTCCAAACACTTTTGCCCTTGTTTTGGACTCTAACTTGCATGATTTGAATGAAACTAACCCGGACTGACGTTGTTTTCAGCAGAACTACCATGATGTTGTTTTATGTGTAGAAAGCAAAAGTTCTCGGAATGTCCAGAAAATCCACGGAGGCACTTTTTGGAAAATATAAAAAATACTGGTGAAAGAATCAAAACCAGGGGGGCCACAACCTGTCCACGAGGGTGGGGGGTGCGCCCTCCCCCTGGGCGCGCCCCCTGTCTCGTGGGCCCCCTGAGGCTCTGCCGACCTCAACTCCAACTCCATATATTCCGTCTCGCAGAGAGAAAAATCAGAGAGAAAGTTTCATCACATTTTACAATACGGAGCCGCCGCCAAGCCCAAATCTCTCTCGGGAGGGCTGATCCGGAGTCCGTTCGGGGCTCCGGAGAGGGGGATTCGTCGCCGTCGTCATCATCAACCATCCTCCATCACCAATTTCATGATGCTCACCACCATGCGTGAGTAATTCCATCGCAGGCTTGCTGGATGGTGATGGGTTGGATGAGATTTACCATGTAATCAAGTTAGTTTTGTAAGGGTTTGATCCCTAGTATCCACTATGTTCTGAGATTGATGTTGCTATGACTTTGCTATGCTTAAAGCTTGTCACTAGGGCCCGAGTGCCATGATTTCAGATCTGAACCTATTATGTTTTCATGAATATATGTGTGTTCTTGATCCTATCTTGCAAGTCTATAGTCACCTATTATGTGTTATGATCCGACAACCCTGAAGTGACAATAATCGGGATACTTCTCGGTGATGACCGTAGTATGAGGAGTTCATGTGTTCACTATGTGCTAATGCTTTGTTCCAGTTCTCTATTAAAAGGAGGCCTTAATATCCCTTAGTTTCCGCTAGGACCCCATTGCCATGGGAGGGTAGGACAAAAGATGTCATGCAAGTTCTTTTCCATAAGCACGTATGATTATTTACAGAATACATGCCTACATTACATTGATGAACTGGAGCTAGTTCTGTGTCACCCTATGTTATAGCTATTACATGAGGAATCGCATCCGGCATAATTATCCATCACTGATCCATTGCCTACGAGCTTTTCACATATTGTTCTTCGCTTATTTACTTTTCCGTTGCTACTGTTACAATCACTACAAAACCCAAAAACATTACTTTTGCTATCGTTACCTTTATTATCATATCACTTTGCTACTAAATACTTTGCTGCAGATACTAAGTTATCCAGGTGTGGTTGAATTGACAACTCAACTGCTAATACTCAAGAATATTATTTGGCTCCCCTTGTGTCAAATCAATAAATTTGGTTTGAATACTTTACCCTCGAAAGCTATTGCGATCCCCTACACTTGTGGGTTATCAAGACTAATTTCTGGCGCCGTTGCCGGGGAGCATAGCTCTATTCTCTGAGTTGCTTGGGATTTATATCTGTTGATCACTATGAAGAACTTGAAAGACGACAGAACCAAGATTTTGCCCTCAACTATGAGGGGAGGTAAGGAACTGCCATCTAGCTCTGCACTAGATTCTCCTTCTGTTTTGAGTAAGCTTGCGACACCTAAACCTGCTACTGCTATGAACTCTGATATGTCGCATGTTATTGATGATGCCACTTCTGCTATGCATGATACTTATGATGAAACTACTTCTGTGTGTGATACTACTTTGCCATTAGGTGAATTTCTTGATGAACAACTTGCTAGAGTTAGGGGGAATGAAATTATTGAAGATGCTATTATTGATGATAGTGATGATGAAAATTCTCCCAATGATTATGAATTGCCTGTTGTTCCTGAGGGTTATGTTATGAATGAAGAAGCTGCTAGAGCTATCTTTGCTTGCAATGATAGATATGATCTTAAAAGGCTATTAGCTAAATGGAAGCAACAGCCTCTTAATGCTAGAATGAAATCTGACCCTGCTTTTGCTACTTCACCTATATGTGTTACTGATAAGGATTATGAATTCTCTGTTGATCCTGAGATTATTACTTTAGTTGAATATGATCCTTTTATGGCCTTGAATTTGAAACTGTTGTGGCACATCTTACCAAGTTGAATGATATAGCTACCCTGTTCACTCATGATGATAAATCTCGCTATTATTATATCCTTAAGATATTTCCGTTCTCGTTAAAGGGTGATGCTAAGACTTGGTATAATTCTCTTACTCCTGGTTGTGTGCGTAGTCCCCGGGATATGATTTATTACTTCTCTGCTAAATATTTCCCTGCTCATAAGAAACAAGCTGCCCTGTAGGAAATATATAATTTTGTGCAAATCAAAGAAGAGAGTCTCCCACAAGCTTGGGGGAGGCTTCTCCGATTACTTAATGCTTTGCCTGATCATCCTCTCAAGAAAAATGAAATACTTGATATCTTTTATAATGGACTAACCGATGCTTCCAAGGACTACTTGGATAGTTGTGCTGGTTGTATTTTCAGGGAAAGAACAGTCAACGAAGCTGAATTACTATTGAATAATATGTTGACTAATGAAAATAATTGGACTCTTCCTGAGCCAATTCCTGAGGCAATTCCTGAACCAATTGAGCCAACTCCTGAGCCTATTCCTAAACCCACTCCGAAGAAGAGAGGTGTTTTATTTCTCAGTCCCGAAGATATGAAAGAGGCAAAGAAATCAATGAAAGAAAAATGTATTAAAGCTGAAGATGTTAAGAATTTACCTCCTATTGAAGAAATACATTGTCTTAATATACCGCCTGTTGAAGAACGACATTGTCTTGATAACCCGACACAGGTAGTAAAGGTGAATTCTCTCTATAGATATGATAAATTTGAAATCACCTCTACTAAATTTCATAGCCCATGCTTAGATGAATTTGATTACTTTATGGCTAGACAAGAAAGTTTTAATGCTTATGTTGGTAGAGAGTTAAAGAATAATGCTTTCAAGATAGGACACGTGAGCCATAATATGGCTAGAGTTAAAGGTGAACTCAAGCTCATTAGCAAATATGCTTCTATGGTTGCTACTCAAGCTGAGCAAGTACTTAAAGCTCAAAATGATTTGCTTGATGAATTAAATAATAAAAATGACTTTGCTGTTAGAGTGGCTACTAGAACTGGTAGAATGACTCAGGAACCTTTGTATCTTGAAGGCCACCCTAAGAGGATCGAGCAAGATTCTCACAGAAATAATCTAGAGGCACCTAGTTCTTCTAAAAAGAAGAAAAAGAAAAACAGTAGGACTTTGCATGCTTCTAGTGAACCTACTGTAGACACACCTGAGAATCCCAATGATATTTCTATTTCTGATGCTGAAACACAGTCAGATGATGAACATGAACCTAGTGATAATGTTAATGATAATGTTCATGTTGATGCTCAACCTAGCAAAAACAATGATGTAGAGATTGAACCTGCTGTTGATCTTCATAACCCACAATCAAAGAATCAACGTTATGATAAGAGAGATTTTGTTGCTAGGAAGCACGGTAGAGAAAGAGAACCATGGGTTTAGAAACCCATGCCCTTTCCTCCTAAACCATCCAAGTCAAAGGATGATGAGGATTTTGAGCGCTTTGCTGAAATGATTAGACCTATTTTCTTACGTATGCGCTTAACTGATATGCTCAAAGTAAATCCTTATGCTAAGTATATGAAGGATATCATCACAAATAAAAGAAAGATACCGGAAGCTGAAATTTCCACCATGCTTGCTAATTACACTTTTACGGGTGGAATACCAAAGAAACTTGGAGATCCGGGTGTACCAACTATACCATGCTCCATTAAAAGAAATTATGTTAGAACTGCTTGATGTGATCTTGGAGCCGGTGTTAGTGTTATGCCTCTCTCTTTATATCGTAGACTTGAATTGAATAAGTTAACACCTACTGAAATATCTTTGCAAATGGCTGATAAATCAACTGCTATACCTATCGGTATTTGTGAGGGTGTGCCTGTTGTGGTTGCAAATGTCACTATCTTAACGGACTTTATTATTCTATATTCCTGAGGACGATAGTATGCCGATTATCCTTGGTAGACCTTTTCTGAATACTGTAGGGGCTGTTATTGATTGCAACAAAGGCAATGTCACTTTTCATGTTAATGGTAATGAGCATACGGTACACTTTCCGAGGAAACAATCTCAAGCTCATAGCATCAATTCCATTGGAAAAGTTCCAACTATTATTATTGGAGGTTTTGAATTTCCTCTCCCTACTGTCAAGAAAAAGTATGATATTCTTATTGTTGGGGATTTTCATATCCCCGTTGAGGTAACTTAGTGTTATTCGAAATTTCTCCGGTTCCATATTATTTGGAATGAGTTTGTTAACAAGACTTGATCAACCTTGTTAGTGGATTCATTTTGATGATCATGAGATGGATGAAACTAGAAGGCACAACCTTCTGTACCCACTTTTTACTTTCTGTTATTTAGAATAAATAAAGCAAAAATAGTATTATCTGTCTGTTTTCTGAATTATCCGTGCATTAAAAAAATATCCCAAAAATAAAAGTGCTCCAAGTGCCCTGTAAATTTAGTATGATTTTTTATGGAATATTTGAGGATTTCAGGCACTAAAATCATTGCAGGAGGGGAAAGCACCAGGCCATGAGAGTGGAGGGCACGCCCCCATGTCTCGTGGGCCCCTGGTGGCCCCCCCTCCACTTATGCCAGCACCCACACACTCCATCTTCTACCCAAAAAAGCCCCATCCAGCTCAAGCACGAGTTCTAGCTCACTTTGCTGCGATTTTTAATCTCCTTGCTCAAAGCTCCATTCACAAAACTGCTTTGGAGATTGTTGCTTGGTATGTGACTCCTCCATTGGTCCAATTAGTTTTTGTTCTAGTGCTTTATTCATTGCAAATTTTTGCTGCATAGGTGACCATGTTCTTGAGCTTGCATGTTGAATTTATGAGGTCCCAAGCAATTCTAATGCATGATATAGGCTCTAGGCACTTGTAGGAGTAGTTGCTATCAATCTTGTTTAGTTTTATACACTTTTATTTTGAAGTTACTAAAATTTCAGAAATTTTTCAGAAAAAGAATTGTCTAGGAGAATGTACCAAGGTGGTTCCTTGGTAAAGAAAGGACCCAGGATTGCTATACGTGAGCAGGATGTTGAATTACCGAGGGACGCGGATGTACGAGCTTGTGAGTGGCCATTCGATGATTTTATGGTCGAAGCAGACTTTAAGGAGGAATTTGACGCATATGTGCGTAATGCTAAACTGGAGGACTTCTTACAAGATAAGTGTCCTCAGTACTATCAATTGACTGATTCCGTTCTGCGGAGGTTTAAATATAACTGTACGCGTAATTCTCCTAGTGTCCTATTTGATATTTATGATACATCTTATACCATGGACTCAGAGGATTTTACAACTGCTTGCAAACTCCCGCAGTGGGGTAATATTAATGATCCTCACAAATCTTAATTTAGAGATTTCCTTGCTAGTATTACTATGGGAGAATCCAGGGACATAGCACAAGCTACCATAGGGAGCATTCATTTTCCTGCTATACATTAATTTGCTCTCTTCATTGGTAGATACATTAACGGTAAAGATGAAGCATGTCACATGTGTGTCCCTGATCTGTGTGTCCTCAAGAGTGCTGTGTTAGGTTATAAAGGTTATAACTTGGGGGCAATAGTTGCACGTAGGTTACAGAATAATAGTAGAACTGGAGATTTATTTGGTGGAATTTATGCAACCCGTGTGGCTAATTATCTTGGTATAGCCCCACGAGAGGGGGATGTGATGATACCTCCTGCTTATTTAGATTATGACGCTATGGTCAATCATCATTTTCTTAGGAGGAATGAACAATTCCTCCATTATCGACTAATCTATGACAGAGCAACGTCGTCCATGTTACTCTTCCTGCTCCCCTCCTTTTTGATTATCAGGCAAAATGAAGATATGTTGTTACCAGGGAGGAAGCAGCTGAACACGAGGCGAGAGCAGAGGCGGCTCACCAACATGCCGTACCTCAGGAGGCGATCGCTGCTGCATCTCAGTACGACCCCAGCTACAACTACGGATATCAGCCAGGCGGTCCTTGGTATTAGACCAACTTAGGCCAAAATCGTAAGCTTGGGGGAGTACGTATTTCTCACTGACTTTACATTCATGTTCACACACTAGTCGTCGGTGCTCATACTCTTTCATTGTATTATCCATGTAGTTTAATTTTCTTTCTCGCTTTCTTCTTGTGTGTTTGCTAAACCTTAAGAAAAAACCAAAAAAATTAGTTAGTTTAATTTCCATGCTTGTAGTAGAAATTAAAATTAAAACCCAAAAAGATTTCTCGTTCTTCTTCTTACTTGTTGGGAGCTTTCCCGTGTAAATAGTTTTCTTTTCTTTTCTTTCCTTTGGGGGTCGAGAAGACTGTATTGAAAATGCTTAGTGGCTCTCATTTGCATGATTGTTTATTTAACTTAGAGCCCATATTATCTTGTCTTCTCTTTGGAGTTGAATGCTTGCAGATTCCAGCTTAGTCCAATGCACATGCACTATTATTATTATACACACCATTCAGTCGTGCAAGTGAAAGGCAATAATGACGATATATGATGGACTTACTGAGATAAGAAAAGCTGGTATGAACTCGACCTCTCTTGTTTTTGTAAATATGATGAGTTCATCGTTCCTGATCTAGCTTATTATGAAGTAAACATATTTGCAATGACATTTATAGATTATAGTAGCTTGTGCCATGCTTGATTATCTATGAGTTATAATGGTTTACCTTGCGTGCCAACATGCTATTAGAATGATTATGATGTGGTATGATGGGATGGTATCCTCCTTTGAATGAATTGAGTGACTCGACTTGGCACATGTTCACGCATGTAGTTAAAACAAATCAACATAGCCTTCATGATATTTATGATCATGGTAGATTATATCCTACCCATGCTTGTACTCGGTGTAAATTAATTTTAATGCATGTTTATGACTGCTGTCACTCTCTCAGTTGGTCGCTTCCCAGTCTTTTGCTAGCCTTCACCTGTACTAAGCGGGAATACTGCTTGTGCATCCAAACTCCTTAAACCCCAAAGTTGTTCCATATGAGTCCACCATACCTTCCTGTATGCGGTACTTACCTGCCATTCCAAGTAAATTTGTATGTGCCAAACTCCAAACCTTCAAATGAAATTCTGTTTTGTATGCCCGAGCAGCTCATGTTTCAACTAGAGCTGCCTATATCTTCCATGCTAGGTGGGTTATTCTCAAGAGGAGTGGACTCCGCTCCTCATTCACGAGAAAGGGCCAGTAACCGGGATGCCCAGTCCCATGATCCAAAAAGATCAAAGAAAATCAAAATAATTAAACAAAACTCCCCTAGGGTTAGTTGGAGGCACTTGTTGTTTCGAGCAAGCCATGGATTGATGCTTGTTGGTGGTTGGGGGAGTATAAACCTTTACCATTCTGTTTGGAAACTGCCTATAATGCATGTAGTATGGAAGATACAGCCATCTCATAGTTGTTGCGTTGACAACAAAACTATGCCGCTCAAAATGTTATTCAATCTCTATTTTAAAATCGAGCTCTGGCACCTCTACAAATTCCTGCTTCCCTCTGCGAAGGGCCTATCTATTTACTTTTATGTTGAGTCATCACCCCTCTTATTAAAAAGCACCTGTTGGAGAACGCACTGTCATTTGCATTCATTACTATTGGTTTATATTGGGTACGAATTCACTGGATCTCTTTTACCATGAATTACAATGTTTAGTCAGTCCTTTATCTTAAAAGGTGCTCTGCATTTTTGTTTTGCGGTCTCAGAAAGGGCTAGCGAGATACCATTTTGTTATATCATGTTATGATTGTTTTGAGAAAGTGTTGTCATCTGAGTTTTATTATTATGGCTCGCTAGCTGATTATGCTATTGATATGAGTAACTGTAAGACCTGGGAGTTATTATAAGTATGGTTAGTTCATAATATTTGCTGAAACCTGAATGATGGCTTTGCATGTTTACAACAACAAGAGCCAACAGACTTTGTAAAAGTTTTACCTTATCACTTTCAGTTTATCAACTGAATTGCTTGAGGTCAAGCAAAGGTTTAAGCTTGGGGGAGTTGATACGTCTCCAGCGTATCTACTTTTCCAAACACTTTTGCCCTTGTTTTGGACTCTAACTTCCATGATTTGAATGAAACTAACCTGGACTGACGCTGTTTTCAGCAGAACTGCCATGATGTTGTTTTATGTGTAGAAAGCAAAAGTTCTCGGAATGTCCTGAAAATCCACGGAGGCACTTTTTGGAAAATATAAAAAATACTGGCGAAGGAATCAAGACCAGGGGCCCACACCCTGTCCACGAGGGTGGGGGGCGTGCCCTCCCCCCTGGGTGCGCTGCACTGTCTCGTGGGCCCCCTGAGGCTCCGCCGACCTCAACTCCAACTCCATATATTCCGTCTCGCGGAGAAAAAAATCAGAGAGAAAGTTTCATCGCATTTTACAATACGGAGCCGCCGCCAAGCCCTAATCTCTCTCAGGAGGGCTGATCTGGAGTCCGTTCAGGGCTCCGGAGAGGGGGATTCATCGCCGTCGTCATCATCAACCATCCTCCATCACCAATTTCATGATGCTCACGCCGTGCGTGAGTAATTCCATCGTAGGGTTGCTGGACGGTGATGGGTTGGATGAGATTTACCATGTAATCAAGTTAGTTTTGTCAGGGTTTGATCCCTAGTATCCACTATGTTCTGAGATTGATGTTGCTATGACTTTGCTATGCTTAATGCTTGTCACTAGGACCCGAGTGCCATGATTTCAGATCTGAACCTATTATGTTTTCATGAGTATATGTGTGTTCTTGATCCTATCTTGCAAGTCTATAATCACCTATTATGTGTTATGATCCGACAACCCCGAAGTGGCAATAATCGGGATACTTCTCGGTGATGACCGTAGTTTGAGGAGTTCATGTATTCACTATGTGCTAATGCTTTGTTCCGGTTCTCTATTAAAAGGAGGCCTTAATATCCCTTAGTTTCCGCTAGGACTCCGCTGCCACGGGAGGGTAGGACAAAAGATGTCATACAAGTTCTTTTCCATAAGCACGTATGACTATTTACGGAATACATGCCTACATTACATTGATGAACTGGAGCTAGTTCTGTGTCACCCTATGTTATAGCTATTACATGAGGAATCGCATCCGGCATAATTGTCCATCAATGATCCATTGCCTAAGAGCTTTTCACATATTGTTCTTCGCTTATTTACTTTTTCATTGCTACTGTTACAATCACTACAAAACCCAAAAATATTACTTTTGCTATCGTTACCTTTATTATCATACCACTTTGCTACTAAATACTTTGCTGCAGATACTAAGTTATCCAGGTGTGGTTGAATTGACAACTCAACTTCTAATACTCAAGAATATTCTTTGGCTCCCCTTTTGTCGAATCAATAAATTTGGGTTGAATATTTTACCCTCGAAAGCTGTTGCGATCCCCTACACTTATGGGTTATCAAGGACCCATTGGGGAAGCGGATGGCATGCCTAGCCCCTGCCACGTCGACGTCCCGGCCGCTCCCTCTGGGGCAGCACTCCAGCCGGCGGCCTTCTGCATCGAAGACCTTGAAGAGCATCAAGGAGGCGCCATCGTATTCAAAATGAATCACGAGGGCACCCCCTGTTCGGCAGACCCGGGCGATCTCGCCCCAGCCTCGGGTCATGAAGACCTTGCCCGGAGCGACGACTTCAACCTCCGCTCTGGTCGCCGGAGCACCGCAGTCGGTGTGCTGCAGCCAAAGCTTGAGGGCCCCCCTCGGCGGCATCTCGAAGGCGAAGAATGGAGGGAAGCAGATCCAGGAGATTGGAGGCATCGCGGCGTGGAGCATGAGCTCGTGAGAGGAGTCCACGGCGTGGACTCCAGGAGTGACGGCACGCACCGCCACGGTTCGTCAACCTCGCCGGCGGCGCGGGCGACGTTGCTCGTCGTCCCTTTCTCCAGGGCCCTCAGCCCGGGCGTACAGTGGTAGCGGGAACCTAGGTGGTGGCCGCTCGCACCAAGGCCTCATCATCTCCGGCCTTGCAACCTCGTCGCGACGGCACAGGACCAGCCGTTTCTTCGGCGGGAGCGGGTCAGGCCCCTCCCGGGGAGCCTTTCCCTTCTCAGCGGCTGAGAACCTGCGGATAGGTGCCATTGGCGTCGAGAATGGAGGTCGAGCATGGGAGAAGGAGCAGGCGGAGTAAGAAGAGATGGACAACAGGGGCTCTCGCCTCTCCGTACATATAGTCTCAGGGAGGCCAACCGTCGGCCTCCACGATCGCAGGTAATGATGACTCTTTTTGCATGCACCAAGGACTCGGTCAAATCGGGCAGTTGCCGAGGCATCATGGGGAAGCGAAGACGCCCACGTCCAATCAGTCGCCACACGTCGACCAAGACCGAAGGCTGTTGGGGCCCGCGGCGCTCCGCACTTGCCCTCTGGCTTTGCCGCTAAGCCAAGTTCGAGCGTGCCTTGGGCCCGAGGGCTACGATCGGCATTCTGGGGATGGGGGTCCCCAGACTTGCCTGCTTGCGGCCTGCAGCGTGGCTCACGAGCGGCCCAGTATGGTCCCTCTTCATCAACCCAAGTTCAAGACCCTCGCGAGGGGCCAAGCCTTGCGGGGCAGACGACGCAAGGCCTCCTCAGGGGCGGCCTCACCAGGCAAGCTCGTGAGGAGGCGAAGAGATCAAGGCAAGGGGTACCTCGCGAGGTGCTCATGACGCAAGCGATGATGATCAAGACCAGGTGGGCGCCAGGCGGGAGTAAGCGCAGGCGCGGAGTACCGAGGCATCAAGCAAAGGTTTCCATATCAGTGCAACAAGATCAAGACCAGTAGAGCGACAGGACGAAGGTCACCGTGGAGCCCAAGACGGCGTCATCGCCAGTGCCTTTAGCAGTCGAAGACCACCTTTAGTCAGGATAGCTTGTACTAGCTGTCCCCTTTCAAAATGGCCGTTGTTGGCTCCCTTCCCGCTCAATATTTGGGAAGAGGACCAGGGCCTCTATAAATAGGGCTAGCCACCACAGTAGCAGAGAGATCGAATCCTTCCTAAGTAGAGCAGCACTACAAGAACACCTCTCCTCGCGAGGCTGTTCTTCCTCTATACTGTTCATCATCAGCCCAAGAGGCAATCCACCACACCACACACTGGATTAGGGTATTACACCACAACGGTGGCCCGAACCAGTATAAACCTTGCGTCCCTTGTGTTGTTCATCGTGCTAGCTTAGAATCACTGCAAGGTTTTGGGCGTGTTTCGGTAGGGAGAAGATCTTCATGCGCACCCCAGAGTTCGAACATTAAGGGTTTTGCCAGAACCCAATATCCGACACCTATCGCTCCGCCAAAAAGATTCACTCAGAGGGCCGTCGGGACAAATGTCCTTTCAGCCCCCAATCCGTGAATCACTTGCGGGTACTCTACGAGCCAACCCGACTTTAGTCACCATCTGTATAGTATGTATGTATAGTATAGTATATACCCGTGATCACCTCCCGAGTGATCACGGCCCGATAGTATAGCATGGCAGACAGACAAGAATGTAGGGCCACTGATGATAAACTAGCATCCTATACTAAGCATTTAGGATTGCAGGTAAGGTATCAACAATTTTAGCAACAATGACAGGCTATGCAACAGAATAGGATTAGTCGGAAGTAGTAAAATGCTACACTACTCTAATGCAAACAGTAGAGGGAAGGAATAGGCGATATCGGGTGATCAAGGAGGGAGGGCTTGCCTGGTTGCTCTGGCAAAAAGGAGGGGTCGTCAACACCGTAGTCGACCGGGGCAGCAGCAGCGTCAGCCTCGGTGTCTAACGAGAGAAGAGGGGGAAGAAACAATAAATATAATGCAAACATATTCATGACGATGCATGACATGACAATGAGTAGTGCTAGGTGTGTCCTAACGCGGTAGTAGGCGATACTGGCGAAGGGGGAAAATTCGGGAAAGTATTCCCGGTGTTTGACGTTTTCAGACAGATGAACCAAAGGTGAAATGTTGCAGGTTCGCTACGCTAGGGACGTGTGGCTGACAAACGGATAGCGCATTTAGATTTGTCTGGTCGTTCTGAGCAACTTTCATGTACAAAGTATTTTTCATAGGAGTTACGGTTTATTTTATATTAATTTTCAAAGTTTTATAAGATTTTTTTGAAATTACTGGAATTATTTTAATTCAAAAATATATTAATTATTAAATGCATAGGTACACAAAAGTGTACCCAGCCTTATGCACATGTGGCTGACAGGTGGGGCCAGAGGGCTGAATCAGCAGTCAACTGTTGACTAGTTGACTAGTCAACAGGGTCAACGGGAACCTATCATAGACTAGGACTAGCCCAGTTAGCATTTTGACTTGGTCAAACAGGACAGGGGCCCACCTGTCATAGGGCCAACTAGCTAACAGAGGTTACTTTAAACTTTGTTAGTGGTGGGGCTCAGGGGTTAGTAGCACATTAGTGGGGGTGGTTAAGTGTAAATGGTAAGGGGTTATCCCCTCTAATTAAACAAAAACAAAGGCCCGGCCAGCACCTAGCAGGAAACATGGCCGGGCCGGCGATGTGCGCAGGGCAGGGCTCACCGGAGGTAGCGGCGGATGTGGCCGGCACGGCAGGGCACCGGCAACCAGGGAAGGCGCACGCTAACGGCGAGCAGCGGGGAGGCGCGTGCTCGAGGCGAGGCACGATGGGGCGGCGGCGGCAATAGCAGGAAGCAGCAGGCGGGAGCAGGGGCGGCCGATGCGGGCGGGTGAAGGTGCAAGGAGGGGCGGTCGGGCGGAGCCGGCGTTGGTCAGCACGTGGGACAGCGGGCGCCAGGCGCGCCAGGACGATTGTAGGCGATGGCGGGCACGCGGGAACACGAGTAGGCGCACGGGCTCGCGGTGAGCGTGGCCTCCGGCGAGTGGCTGCGGGGCGCGGCTCTCACAGGGCGACGACATGAGGGGAAAGCAGGGGGAAGCAACGGCAAGCGGGGCGAGGCGGACAGGGGCAGCGGCAGCGGGCATGCGCGCGGTGGCGCTAGAGGGCGCGGGGCGTGGCCCTGAGGAAGCGAGGCGCAGCAGGGAACACGGTTGTGGCCGGGACCAGCGGCAGCAACGACAAGCATCGGTGGCCATAACGCGCGCGAGCGATGGGGAGCTACGGCACAAATTCGATGGGAAAAAACAAAGGGGAGATCAAGGCGAGCTCACAGCGGTGTCATGGTGGACTCAAGGGAGTCGGAGGCGGTCGGGGGTTGCGGATCGAGGTTGCGGTCGTTGCGGGCATCGGAGAAGAGAGTGCACGTGGGCGATGGTGACGGGGCTTCCCGAACCAATCTAGAGGTGAAGGAGACGGATCAGGGGATGGCGATGCTCCCGGACATCCTCCCGATCACCGAGGAGGCCAGTGGCTGTGACGAGGACGACCACCATGGCGAGCAACACGGGCAGGAGGGAATATTTGAGAGGGAGAGAGCAAGCGAGGAGGAGGGGGATTGGGGATTAGGGTGCGCTCGGGGTGGATCTTATCCATCGAGGGGGGCGCGGGATGGTCGACGCGTGCGGTAGCCGCGCCATGGATGACGTATAGGCGTCTACCACACTCCTGTGAGCAGTAGGAAGGAGAGAATAGGGAGGTTTGTTGGGCTGGGCCGGCTCCTGTAGCGAGCAGGCCTAAGTGCACAGTGCACTTAGGCCTTTTCTCTTTTTCTTTTAGAGGAAAGTATCAGTTTCCCCCCAAAGTCCTCTCTAATAGATCAATTTCCCCCTCAACTCTAATACCAGATCAATCATGCCCTCAAATCTCTAAGACATGTTCAATTCCCCCCTAAAGTGGTTTTGGACTTGATTTTGAGTGGTTTAGACCGAGACCGCGTACCCGCTCTGCTCACCTCTGTTCCATCTCGCTTTAGGTCCTGCCAGTCAGCGGCGTTGAGTACGCGCTCCAGGGCTCTGCCTCCTCCCCGCGCGACGCCTCCACAGAGTCATCCTTGTCGTCCTCCACCCCTACCTGCTAGGCCGTGAACAAGAAGAAGATGCCCACAACGTCCATTAGCAGGGGCTACGGCCGATGCAAGAACTGGAGCTCCTTCGACATCAGCGAGTACCATGTGGCCGCCGCGCAGTGGTGTCGGGGCGAACGCGGCTACGCGGACCGGTGAGAGACACCGCCGGTACCGGGGCCCAGATCCGTCTCCGCCACAAGAGCCTACGACAGAGCTCAAAGCCGACGAGATCTCACTGCCGCCATCGTCCAGCAGCCCCGACGCGCTAGAGATGCTCATCAAGAATGACACATGCATGGCTGCCGCTTCGAACACCGTCGCCGCTCGCCGGGAAGAAGAGAATGTGGGCCTGGTGCAGCAGGGCGTGATCGCGGGCGGCCGAAGTAGCGCGCCGGCAGTGCTGATGCAGCTCATCTCCTGCGGTGGCCAAGCGGGACACCTGTCAGAGCGGTGCGAGGCACACAGAGCGGTTCCCGCATGGGGCAGTCGGACTTGAGCAGCAGCATGGCATTAGATGGCTTCTCGGGAAGCACCGGCGTCCGTGTAGGCATGGAGTGGGAGTACTTCTGTGGCAGCCTACTCAAGACCTAGAAAACGGCGAGCGGCGAGCATGCCGGCCACGGAGGCGAGCTGGCGGCACTGAAGAAGCGAAGTGCACGGCCATAACCGAGAGAAGTGCACGGTCTAGGTCAAAACCACTCAGAATCAAGTCCAAAACCACTTTAGGGGGGAATTGATCCGGTTTTAGAGATTTGAGGGGCTGATTGATCCGGTATTAGAGTTGAGGGGGAAATTGATCCATCAAAGAGGATTTCGGGGGGGGGGGGACGATACTTTCCTCTTTCTTTTATACTCTTTTCCGTTTTCCCTTTTATGCTGTTGTTTTGCATTTAGTTAGGCAACCAAATGACTTTTGTACAATATGGAAATTGCCCACGTATCTCCACTTCAATTATCGGCACTGCCACAAAAAGTTGGAGAGAAATTTGAATTCATTTGAATTTTGCATAAATGAAATTGGATTAATGGGGCTGTTTTGGTCACTGTTGTAATTGTTTTAGGGCCATTAAACATTTTATTAAATGATGGATGATGTTTGTTAATTAGTTAGTGAATATTTGTAATCTTTTGAACATTTTTAATTCAGTGTTTTAAGAAACTATAATTTGACTTGTTATTTGAATTTGCATTCGATTTAAGTTTGAAACAAGTGAGATTTAGCAAAATTTTAATTATGATGACCTAGCATCATTGAAAGGGGTTTACTGTAGCTTAAATATCGGGGTGTCACAAATCTAAGTGAAGAACATGAGCATAAAAATATTCTTCTGTCAAAATAATCTAAGTGAAGCAAGAGAGAATTTCTTAAAAAATTACTAACTCACAAATAAATCTAAGTGAAGCATGAGAGCACTTCTTCAAAAAATACTAAAGCATACCATGATCAAAAAGATATAAGTGAAGCACTAGAGAAATTCCATAGCTCAAAAGATTTAAGTGAAGTGTGGAGAGAAATTCTAACAAATCATATTGTAATTTTGGCTCTCTCAAATAGGTGTGTCCAGCAAGGATAGATGACACAAAATAAAAGGCTAAACAAACAAAGAATCATATCATACAAGACGCTCCAAGCAAAACTCATGATACGCAACGAATAAAAATATAGCTCCAAGTAAAATACCAATGGTTGTTAAAAGAAAGAGGGGATGCCATTCGGGAGTCCCCCAAGCTTAGTTGCTAGCTTCTCTTTTAGATAATTGCTTGGGATGCCATGGGCATCCCCAAGCTTATACTCTTCTTACTCCTTATCACTACTAGAGAAAACCTTATACACAACATCTTAGTAGTAGCCCTGGACAAAACAGGGGGCTACTGCTACTTAGTAGTAGCATGTTTAAATAAACCATGCTACTGCTACTACTTTAGCAGTAGCGCGTTCTGCTAAAGCGCGCTGCTGCTATGTTTGTGCTGGGCGCAGATGGCTAGCCCCAGTTAGCAGAAGCGTGTATGCCTGACCAGCGCTACTGCTACGTCCCGTAGCAGTAGCGCGTATCTCTGAAATGCGCTACTACTTACTTACCTTATCCTGGAGCGGTTCACGCTCTCACTCCCTCTCCCTCTCACTCGCTCTCGCCCGCAACGAACCCGTCGTCCGCCGTCGCCGCGCTGCTCCTCGCCGAGGTACTTCCTCCTCCCCGCCCTCCTCCCCCTCCTCCTCCGGTCGCCCTCCTCCCACCGCCCCTCCCTCCTCCTCCTCCGGCCGCCCCCTCCCTCCTCCTCCTCCTCCGGCCCCCTCCCCCTCCACCCCGCCCCCTCCCTCCTCCTTCTCCGGCCACACCCTCCCTCCTCCTCCCCGGCCGCGCCCTCCCCCTCCACCCCCCGCCCCCTCCCTCCTCCTCCTCCGGCCGCCCCCTCCCTCCTCCTCCGGCCGCCCTCCCCCTCCACCCCCGCCCCCTCCCTCCTACTCCTCCGGCCACCCTCCCCCACCTCCCCCGCCCCTCCCTCCTCCGATCCCATCGGCCTCCTCCCCTCCTCCTCTCTCCTTCCTCCTCCCTCCATCTATTTTTTCTGTTTTTCACTGTAGTTTTTTTACTATTGTATAATGTAGTTTTTTACTGTTTTTAGTAAGTGTTTAAAATAATTAGTAAGTAAATTAATAAACTAGTTGAACTAGTTTAGTTTTAGTAAGAACTAGTTCAATTAATAGAACTAATGTAATTTTAGTAAGAAAATTAATATAACTAGTTGAACTAGTTTATTTTTTAGAAAGAACTAGTTTCTTTCTATTTATAGTAAGTTTATTTTTAGTAAGAACTAGTTGAATTAATAGAACTACTTGAACATGTCACATGTGTTGTTATTTTTTTAGTTTAAGCAATTATTCCCGCATCGACGTTGACGATGCCTATCCCGCATCCTCGCTGTTGATACCCATCGTTCGCTAGGGTTTTAGTTGTATTAGTGATGTTATATGTATGATACTATTCATGATGTATTAGAGATAACCTATAGGGTTTTTGTTTTCGCAGAAATCAAGGAGCCCCTCCATCATCCCCGCCATCATCCCCGCCATCGTCCCCTCCGACCTCGAGGTGAGACCAGCCAAATCTCCATGTCAATATGAGTCCTATAAGATATGATGTAGATAAAAACATGTATATCTTGTGTTGCTCAAATAGGATATGTGGTTGCCACAGTGGCCGGTCATGTTTGCAGGTTACACCTCCGAGTGGCCTATGTTTTTCCGGAGTGTTGATTAATTTCGGTTTCGGCAAATTTTAGGCACTCGATATGTCCTATTTTACCAAAGGTCATGCCGGAATTTTCCGTGAATTTTGGCATGACTTGTGCTAGAATATGTAGGAAATAGTGAGTGGCCTGGATTTTCTAGAAAGATAATTAAATGATATTTAGGGTTGAATTTAAGACTGTCGAGGCCAAGAATCCCGACTGTTGTTGTGGGGGTCGTTTCTCTTTCTTCTCCGGGTGCTAGACCTTTGTTATGCACTATGGGAAGGAGGAGTAACGACCATCACCGACGGTCGCAAATGTCAGAGAGGAATCAGTGAGGGAGAGTATCCACCATATATGGGAGGATGAAGAATCCCGACTGTTGTCGTGGGGATAGCTTCTCCTTCGTTCCCATGTGCTAGACAATTTGGTGCAATGCACTCGGGATTGAAAGGAGGAGCTACCATCACCAAAGGTCGAATATATACACCACGTGAGCTGAGGGTTTTCAAGAAAAGACTCGACAGACCGATAGTCAACGCGTGATGAATAATAATGATCTAATTTAGTTTTTGCAGTACATATATTTAATTGTACAAGTTTAATCTTTGATTTATGAACATAGGAAATGTTGCCGGACGAAGAAGGTCCCGAAGAGTGCTCCTGGTGCGGCGACAACCGGGGTTTCTGCGACAGGCCTCACCTGGACGAAGGTCGGCGCTTCAGCATTAAGCTCGAGGAGGCCTTCGATTGTGAAATGGTACGCTACGATGCAATGTGTTTTTTTCGTAATTAAGCTCGAGTTCTACTACTTCAACGTGTAATTTTCGTCTTTTACAATTCGACTAGCTTATCCCATGCCCTGCAAGACGCTATGTCTTGGAGAGGATGGGTTTTAAAGATGATGAGAGGAATGAAACAAAGAAAATTAACCTAAGGACCCATCATGGTATGTATTTTGAGGTAAATCTATACAATTCTAAGAGCGTATCCCATTTTGGTTGCCCGGGTTGGGAAGCACTTTGCAAGATGTATGATTTTCAAGAGGGTATGTTTGTCACCATGGATCTTGGTGATCCTGACATCGACCAAGACAATTTGGACATTTGGGTCCTTGTTGATACGCTTCCGGTTCTACCTCTATGTGAGTTCCTCAAACATAGTTATTAAGTAATTTATATTTTTTATTTCAAAATAGTTGACAGCTTATTTCCATTGAAAGCTTATTTTCATTCTTCAAAGAATGTGCAAAAGATGGTAGACAAAACCAACTACACCGATGGCTCTGAGTTAACTTATCAGGAGAAAAATCATCCGATCGCATATTGTACTGAAATTGGGAATTACAATGCCTTTGATCGAACTCCTCCAAATTATGGTCAATACGTGCCACTAGTGCACGTGTTAAACCACGATAACTTCCATGGAGATATCCTGGTAAGATTTTTTTACTATTACGACATCCGTGCATCTTTTGAATACTTCTAAAACTGAACTACATTGCTAACTACTAAGTTATTACTATGTTTTTCAAAAGAAAATCCCAATGGATTGTGTGCCTCATTTGATGTATTAGAAGGTTGCCTTGATGTTTTGAACATACAGCCAGGTCGTCCTACGAATCTCACCTGTCCATACCAGATTTCTAAAACCGGTGAACACATGATAATCAAAGAATGAAAAAAATGTATGGCCAGTCGTAAGGAGGTTCTTGGAAGCAACATTGTGCGAAAGGCAAGAATTGGAGACAGGATAATCTCCATTCTGCATAATGGAGAGTCAGGGGCTATCTTGTTTTATGCTATTTTACCTAAGATAATATAGTTGGTCCTAAGAGAATGTAGTAGGTCCTATGAGGTACAATATGTTTATGAGAGTTGATGATGATGAGTAGTTGTGATTACGTCTAGTGACCAACTTGTACGTGATGTCTAATTGATAAAAACAATGATCATGAGGAGGTGTTATATGACAATGATGTATTATGATGATAAGTTGTTAATGATATGATGATGATGATGATATTTATTATATCATTGGGTGAAAGAACCGCGGATTAGTTTTAGGTGGATGTCCATCCACTTGAAACTAGTCCACGGTTCTTTTTCCTAGTGATGTAATAACTCATTATGATGTAAAATCATTCTCTAAATTGTTGCGGTATGAAAACTTGTATAAAGGTGTATGAATACAACATGAAATAAAAAAGAAATATGGAATAATAGTAGTAGCGCGTGCTAGGAGACGCGCTACTACTATTTACCAGTAGCGCTCATAGTAGAAAGCGCTGCTACTAAGTCAATATAGCAGTAGCGTGGTCCAACCCACGCTACTGTTAACCTTTAGCTGTAGCACCTTACTAGTAGCGCGGTTCCCCACGCTACTGATAGGCTTTAAACACGCGCTACTGCTAGGGTTTTCCCTAGTAGTGTATTCCTTCATCCATCGTGATCCCACTCAAAACTTGAAAAATTCAATCACACAAAACTCAGCAAAACCTTCGTGAGATCCGTTAGTATAACATAGCAAGTCACTACTAAGTACTGTTGCAAACCCATTCATTTTTTTCATTATATCTTATGTATTCCAACTTTACTATAGCTTATACACTCCAATACAAATCATAGACTCATTGAAATAAGCACACAACGCAAAGGAAACAGAATTTGTCAAAAATAGAATAGTCTGTAGCAATCTAAAAACTTTGAATACTTCTGTAACTCCAAAAATTCTGAAAACTTAGGATGATGTAGGAAATTTGTATATCAATCGTTTGTAAAAACTTCAGAAGTTTTCATCAATTCTGTGATTTTTGAAATTTGTTTATGTTTTCCAACAAGATCAAATCAACTATCACCCAACATGATCCCAAAGGCTTTACTTGGCACAAACACTAATTAAAACATAAAAACACAACCATAATAGTAGCATAATTGTGTAAACACTCAAGAACAAAGAAAAAGACAAAAATAAATTTTATTCATTAGGTTGCCTCCAAACAAGCGCTATCGTTTTATGCCCCTAGCTAGGCATAATGCAAAGATTCAAGTATTGTCATCTTTATTTCTAGATCCATAAGATTCCCTCATGATTGATTCATATGGTGGCTTAATTCTTGCTCTAGGGAAATGTTCCATACCCTTCCTTAGTGGAAATTCAAATTAAATTTTGCCTTCTTTCATATCAATCACGACACCAATAGTATGTAAAAATGGTCTACCAAGTATAATTGGACAAGACAAATTGCAATCAATATCAAGAACAATAAAATCTATGGGCACATAATTCCTATTTGCAAGAATAAGAACTTCATTAGTTCTTCCCAAAGCCTTTTTAATAGTAGAATCCTCCAAGTGCAAACTTAAAGAACATTCTTCAATATCGGTAAGACCAAGCACATCACATAAAGATTTCAGAATTGTATAAACACTAGCACCCAAGTCACATAAAGCAAAACACTCATAATTTTTCATCTTGACTTTAATGGTGGGTTTCATCATGTAATTTTCTAGGAATTAAAATCTCTAATTCCAACTTTTTTTCCAAGGCTTTCATCGTAGCATCAACAATATGTTTAGTAAAAGCTTTATTTTGTTCATAAGCATGGGGTGAATTTATGATGGATTGCAACAAAGAAATACAATCAATCGAGCAAATATCGTAATTAAAGTCTTTGTAATCCAAAATAGTGGGCACATCACTAGTTAAAGTTTTGACCTCTCCAAAACCATTTTATCAATTTTCTCAACAAGATTTTCACCCTCCAAATTATCGGGACGCCTTCTAGCTAAAGTTGACTCTTCTTCAGTCCCTTTATCATTAATTTAAATTTTACTAAACAAGGATTCAATAGAACAAACACCAATCATTTTAAGTTCTTCATCATTTTTATGAAAGCAATCACTAGAAAACGCCTTTTCTAAAAATTCTCTTTTAGCTCTAAGCATAGCGGTTCTTTTCTTACTTTCATCCATAGAAACATATAAAGCTTTAATTGATTCCTCAATCTTGGGCACAAAAATTTTCATCTTGAGATTTTCTACATCATGAGAAATTCTATCAATGCTTCTAGACATATCATCAATCTTACTCAACTTTTCCTCTATTGTAGTATTAAAATTCTTTTGAGAATTGATAAATTCTTTAATATTATTCTCAAGACCAACGGTGTTCCTGTTATTATTATAAGAAGTATTTCCATAGGAATTATGATAATTATTAGAGGAATTTCCTAGAAAAGGTCTAGGATTAAAATTACCTCTATAAGCATATTGTTATTAAAATTGTTTCACGAAACAAAATTCACATCTATCGCATCACTATTTTACTCAATCAAAGTAGACAAAGGCACATCACTAAGATCAATCGGAGTGTTTTTATTAAAAACCAACTTCATAAGGGCATCAAATTTTTCACTCAAAGAATTTATTTCTTCTACCGAATTAACTTTTTTACTAGTAGGAGCTCTTTCGGTATGCCATTGTGAATATTTTTCCATAATATTATCAAGAAGTTTAGTAGCTTCACCCAAAGTAATTTCCATAAAAGTACCATCCACGGCGGAATCTAAAAGATTTCTAGAAACAAAATTCAATCCGACATAAAAAATTTGTATGATCATCCAAAGATTTAAACCATGAGTAGGACAGTTTCTTAGAATCAATTTCATTCTTTCCCAAGATTGCGCAACATGTTCATGCTCAAGTTGATTAAAATTCATGATTTGTGTCCTAAGGGAAATAATTCTCGTGGGCGGAAAATACTTAGTAATAAAAGCATCTTTGCACTTATCCAAGAATCGATACTATTGCAAGGAAAAGAAGAAAACCAAAGTTTTGCACAATCTCGCAAAGAAAACGGGAATAATTTCAACTTCACAATATCATTGTCCACATCTTTTTTCTTTTGCATATCGCATAATTCCACGTATTTGTTGAGATGGGATGCGGCATCCTCACTAGGAGTACCGGAAAATTGATCTTTCATAACACGATTCAACAAAGCGGCACTAATATCACAAGACTCTGCAATAGTGGCACAACTTGGTGTGCTAATAAAATCATTGTCGTTGGTATTGGAGAATTCACACAACTTGGTGTTCACTTGAGTCATCGTGACTGCGCAACAAGATCGCACCCGAAACAGATTTGACGAGTAAACGGTGAATGAAGAAAAAAGGGCGAGTGAAACGGCAAATTTTTGTGAAGTGGGGGAGATGAAAACGAGAGGCAAATGGCAAATAATGTAAATTGCAAGGAGATGATATTTCTGATTAGTAACCTGGTAGATGTTGATGATGTCTCCCCGGCAATGGCGCCAGAAATTCCTTTTGATGCGGCTTGAACTACGTCGGTATTTCCCCAAAGAGGAAGGGATGATGCAGCACAACTACGGTAGGTATTTCCCTCAGTGATGAGAACAATGTTATCGAACCAGTAGGAGAACCATGCAACACTACATGAACGCCACCAACACACAAAGAACAATTACTTGCAACCCGACGTAAAAGAGGGGTTGTCAAACCCTCCCGGGTAAAAAGATAGATAAAATTGTAGTAGATTGGACAAATAGATCTCGCGGGAACGCGAGATAAACTAAATAACAATAGATTGCAGCAAGGTATTTTTGGGTTTTTGGATTAATATATCTGAAAATAAAAGAAAATAAAAATAGATCTCGAAGGCAAATATGATAAAGAAGAGACCCGGGGGTCATAGATTTCACTAGTGGCTTCTCTCGAGAAAAATAGCATCAGGTGGGTAAACAAATTACTGTTGGGCAATTGATAGAACTCCAAATAATTATGACGATATCCAGGCAATGATCATTATATAAGTATCGCGTCCAAGATTAGTAGACCGACTCCTACGTGTATCTACTACTACTACTCCACACATCGATCGCTATCCAGCATGCATCTAGTGTATTTAAGTTCATGGAAAAATAGAGTAATGCAATAAGAACGATGACATGATGTAGACAAGATCTATTCATTTAGGAATAGACCCTATCTTGTTATCCTTAATAGCAATGATACATACCTGTCATTTCCCCTTTTGTCACTTGGATTGAGCACCGTAAGATCGAACCCATCACAAAGCACCTCTTCCCATGGCAAGAAAAATTGATCTAGTCCGCCTAACTAAACCAAAGATTCAAAGAAGAAATACGAGCTATAAGTAATCATGCATATAACAGATCAAAAGACTCAAATAACTTTCATGGATAAAATCGATCTAGTCGGCCTAACTAAACCAAAGATTCAAAGAAGAAATACGAGGCTATAACAAATCACTCATACAAGAGATCAAAAGACTCAAATAACTTTCATGGATAAAAACATAGACCTGACCATAAACTCAAAGTTCATCGGATCCCAACAAACACACCGCAAAAAGAGTTACATGAAATAGATCTCCAAGATACCATTGTATTGAGAATCAAAAGAGAGAGAGAGGAAGCCGTCTAGCTACTAACTATGAACCCGTAGGTCTACAATGAACTACTCACGCATCATCGGAGAGGCACCAATGAGGATGATTGTCGGTGTCAAAACCGGCGGATCTCGGGTAGGGGGTCCCGAACTGTGCGTCTAGGCGGATGGTAACAGGAGACAAGGGACACGATGTTTTTACCCAGGTTAGGGCCCTCTCGATGGAGGTAAAACCCTACTCCTGCTTGATTGATATTGATGATATGGGTAGTACAAGAGTAGATCTACCACGAGATCAGAGAGGCTAAACCCTAGAAGCTAGCCTATGGTATGATTGTTGTTCGTCCTACGGACTAAAACCCTCCGGTTTATATAGGCACCGAAGAGGGTTAGGGTTACACAGAGTCGGTTACAATGGTAGGATATCTACATATCCGTGTCGCCAAGCTTGCCTTCCACGCCAAGGAAAGTCCCATACGGACATCGGACGAAGTCTTCAATCTTGTATCTTCATAGTCCAGGAGTCCAGCCGAAGATGATAGTTTGGCTATCCGGACACCCCCTAGTCCAGGACTCCCTCAGTAGCCCCTGAACCAGGCTTCAATGACAACGAGTCCGACGCGCATATTGTCTTCAGCATTGCAAGGCGGGTTCCTCCTCCGAATACTTCATAGAAGATTTTGAACACAAGGATAGTGTCCGGCTCTGCAAAATAAGTTCCACATACCACCGTAGAGAGAATAATATTCACATAAATTCAATCTATTGACGTATTTCGTGGCGTGACATCACACCACGGCCAAGCCTTTATTCGAATCGTTTTTACTGTCCCACCTCAGCGCGTTTAGCGAGGCGGTTTCCTTGGCACGTCTTGTCAAAGCAGAGATCGTGTCCCCTTATTCCGGGATTCCCATTAATACGGGCGTGGGTAACCCAACCACGCCATTGATTACGGCGCTTGGGAGATAAGCGAGTTTTACCAGGCTGGTGGGGACGCATAGTTTCATCCGTCCATATAAGGGGATAAGGATCCACCTTTTTACCTACGCCTTCTTCCTCCTTTGCTTATCCATTTCCGCGCACTTGAGCTCCATCGCCCAAGTCCGCACATCTCGCCTCAACCTTCCCCAGCCATGTCCAGAACGGGAGGCAAGTGGATGGCCTCCTCCGTCACGGAGGGGCACATCAAGAGGCTACGAAAGGCCGGATACTTGTCCAGCGACATCGCACATCGGCTCCCCGACAAGGGGCAGCTCATCCGTACCCACGGGCCCCATGAGAGGGTGGTGTTCCTCACCCACTTCCTCCGCGGACTAGGTTTTCCACTTCACCCATTTGTCCGGGGGCTCATGTTCTACTACGTCCTGGATTTCCACGATCTGGCCCCGAATTTCATCCTCAACATCTCGGCGTTCATCGTCGTGTGTGAGGCCTTCCTCTGCATCCAGCCCTACTTCGGCTTATGGCTGAAGACTTTCAATGTCAAGCCGAAGGTAGTGGGCGGCCGCCAAGTAGAGTGCGGAGGTGCCATGGTGGGCAAGATGCCCAACATCCTATGGCTCGAGGGCTCCTTTGTGGAGACCATAAAGGGGTGGCAATCGGGGTGGTTCTACATCACCGAGCCGCATGACCCTAAATGGGTAGCGGCCCCCGAATTCTGATCTGGCTTCCCTACATGCTCACCTCTTGGAAAGAGAAGGGCCTATCATGGGGTGATTCGGAAGGGCTGACCGGACTCCAATCCTGCATCAAAACCTTGGTGAACAAAAAGCTCAAGCTCGTTAACGCAGTCCAAGTCATGCTCATCCGCCGGATCCTCCCGTTCCAACAACGGGCCTTTAATTTGCGGGAGTTTGATCCGGCACAACACCAAACCTTGACCAGGCTCTTCGATACTACGTACGAAGATGCCTGGAAGGTGCTGTTCAAGGGCGTCGAGGCTCCCGCATCCGCTATCGAAGATCGCGGATTTAGCTCGCAGCGTCTAGCCGGCGAGGTAAGCTATTTTACCCTTACAGGACACCTGTTTTTCATAGTTTGACTCTATGTGGGATCTAAAACTCCCTTTACCTTTGACAGGCCTGGCAAAAGACGTCCGGGCAGGTTAACTGTCCGGCTCCCTTGCCCGAAGACCCAGCGGACGCCCAATTAACGAGGCTGCTGGTTCTGGCGCCTTACGTGGTGCTGGAGAAGAAGGCAAAGAAGAAGGTCACGGGAGCTCGAAGGAGTTCCCGGTGCCAGGTGTTGTTGGACTCATCGTCCGACGACTCCGAGGCAGACTCCTCCCGCGAAGGCAAGGAGGAGGAAAAAGAGGCCTCTCCCCCAGCGGGGGGAGAGAAGAAAAGGAAGGCCGCCCCAATGGGGGAGGCCGAAGGGTCCAAGAAGGGAAGGACCCTCCCTTCGGACTACTCCACCAATGCCGACGACGATGAGGAGGTGTGGCCACCGAGGACTAATCCCCTGGCGACTTCGTAAGTGTCCGGATACCAGAATAACTCATGGTGTTTCGTTTGTCACATAGAATCTCTTAACGCCGAATATAACCCTACAGCCTGCCCAAGGACGGGCTCGACACTTCAACGAGCGGCTCCCTGGCGTCATCGGACGTGAATAGCACTTCACTTTTGGCCATCTCCTCTCCTCGCGCTGCGGATGACGCTGAGGTGGGGTCGCAAAAGGGGCCCAGCCAGGAGGAGCAGGTCTCGGAGGTGCTGCAAGGCAACCTCCCGGACTTTGGGCGCAAGGGTGATCAAACCCCAAAGGGCTCTAAGTCCGGCCCTGGGCCGGACTCCGCACCGGAACCTTTAGTGGTTCCGGAGTCCGGCAGGCGGCCCCTTCATAAGAAGGGCGAGACTGCGACACCGGTGACCTCCGTACAACCGGAGGCACCGGATAATTTGCTGGAGGCGCTTAACGGTGCCTCCATCGACGAGGAGCACCGCACTGTTATGAGTGTGGTGATCCAGAAAGTTCAGTCCGCCAAGAGCGGGCTGACTGAAGCCTGTGCCAGCCTTCTAACAGGCTTTGAGGTATGTTTTAAGATATGTAAAAATATTACCGCATAGATAGTAGCCCATGATGCTCAGTTTGGTGTTCGGAAAGAAAACCCGAATTGAGGATCTAAAAAGACGTACGCAGGAGTCTAACATAAGTATGTCAATATGGAAATGCAGGCTGCGCTGCTGACCACTACCGCACTGACTACAGAGGTCAATGCATTGAAGCAGAGCCTCGAGCGGTCCAAGAACGAGCTTGGCCTTGCCAAGAAGCAGCTCGAGGACAAGGAAGGTGAGTAATACCTTATGGAAGTATATAAAAGATGTGGTTGCAAAAAATAACTGGAATAACGTGAAAATTGTAGGGGCCACGAACGAGGTGGCAACCCTGAAGGAAGCGGTGTCTAGGGCTGAAAGCAATGCGGCCGCGGAACACACCGAGCGAGAGAAGCAAGAGGCGCGGGTGGTGGAGGTGCGGCAAGAGCTCCAGGCTCTCGTGGAAAAACACGAGAGTTTGGAGCGTGACTCAAAGACTCGAGAGTCCGAGCCCGCCTCGGCTCTTGAGAGCGCCAAACCCGCTAAGATCGAAGCCCAAAAAACCCTCCAGGAAATTGAGGCAATAAAGAAGATAGCGGCGGGTAAGGCATTCTTCATGCAAAGCAAGCACGTGAAAGTGAATTACTTGCTACTTACCTGAATCCGGAGCTCTCCAGGAGCATTCGCAGTTCTGCCCCACAGTGTGTTCGACGCTGCCGCATTCTACCGGGCCGAGGAAGGGAGCTCGACGGAGAAGGTGTTCTGGTGTCAGTATGCTGAGGCTGGACACCTGGTGCCCCTGAGCGACTAGCTGAAGCAGCTGGTCGAGCTTCATAAGGTGGCCGAACAGGCCATGAAGGGCCTCATACTTCGGCTGTGGCCTAAGGAAGCCATGCCTGGGAGCTACTTCGGGCTGGTGAGGCGGCTGGTCGACGCCTGTCCATGGATTGAAGTCATCAAGCACTCTGTCTGCATCGAAGGTGCCCGTAGGGCCCTTGCCCGTGCTAAAGTGCACTGGGACAAGATGGACGCTGAGAAGCTTGTGACGGATGCTCCACCGTCGGGCAGGGAGTATCGCAAGCCCGAGATGTATTATCAGGGCACCTTGAAGGGTACCCGCCTTATAGCGGGTGAATGCTCCAAAGATGTAATTTTTGAGTAAACTCACATTTGTTATCCTATACGCTTGAAAGCTTATTCATATGCGCTAAGCAACGCTTGTGAATTTAAAATATTACCTTATGTGCGGCCGTTTATTAAATTTGAGAGATGGTGAGTCGTCGGCTTCTGCCCCCATGCCACGAGTACTGGGGTGTTCGGGATAAACTTGAGCGCTCTTTTTCCCATTCTTGGGTCCTTCGAGGGAGGTGCTCAACACAACGAACAAGGAAACCGGACTATAATGCTTGAACACTCTCACTTAGCCATAGAATTCTATAATTTTAAATTTCGGCGAAGCCCCTAGTATTCGGAAGACCGAATTCGTGGCGCTATCCACGCCTGGGTCGGACAAAGCCGACTCCTCGCTCTAAGCGACATAAGTCTTTAGGGACTCGAAGAAACCTCTCGAACAGCGACCGGCTCTCGCCCTATCATGACGGTCAATTTTAGCTTTCTCCACTGAGGTGCTCAACCCAGCTCAACCGGGGCACAATCACAGTGGTTCTCCTAGCGCTACCTTAGCCGATATAACGGAATATAAGGTACCAAAACGTGGGAGCCGGGCAAACCCAACTATTGACCCAAGACATGATTCGGAGCCGATGCATATAATGCTATAAGTTCGGGGTTCCGCACTTGTGAAAGTGTTCGGACTTATCACACCATATTTTGGGGTACTTAAGCCCCTGGTGTATTTGGCCGTACCAAAGCGTACGGATGCAACATGTCATAAGTGAACATATATAGATAAGAAAAAGGAATGCAATAATAGGCAAAAGTTGTGCATTGTTTATTAAAAAAGCTGCGGTAAAAGCAGAACGATACAAATAGTGCGATAAGCAAGGGACGGGACTATTTGACATGTCCCCCTCCAGGAGCGAGCTGCGGGATGATATGTAAAACAAGTATACTGCTCGTTATAGAGACCACCTATACACTCGACGTAGCTTTCTGCTTCCCTGGCTGTTGCATCATGTGTTCGGCGGTTCTACTGCCGGACAGGGCTTCTTGATAAAGGAGTCCTGAAAGTAAGAAAAAGGGATTACACAATCGGGAGCCCCTGGTGCGGTTGAGCCGCCCTCTGGGCCTGCCGTGGTCGTGCCCCTTCCCCTATGCCCATGGTATTTCTAGAGCGTAATTATGTACGCGTAGTACTGGTTTTGCAATTTCACGAGGGCTGGGGTTGGGGCCGCATTGCTACGCGTGCTCGGAACGTGCCAGGCGGTCTTGTTGTTGGTTACTCCGGGCGCGCTTGATGGTGTCCGGTCGTTTAATAGCCGGACTCGAGAATTGCCTTAAGAGGCTGCTTTGTACCTTTGCCGCGAGGGCCGCTGTGTGCTCCTCCGTACAGAGAGAGCGTTCGGTGTTTCCGTTGACCGTAATGACTCCTCGAGGGCCTGGCATCTTGAGCTTGAGGTATGCGTAGTGCGGCACCGCATTGAACTTTGCAAATGCAGTTCGTCCAAGCAGTGCGTGATAGCCGCTGCGGAACGGGACTATGTCGAAGATTAACTCCTCGCTTCAGAAGTTATCCGGTGATCCGAAGACCACTTCAAGTGTAACTGAGCCTGTACAGTTGGCCTCTACACCTGGTATGACGCCTTTGAAGGTCGTCTTTGTGGGTTTAATCCTTGAGGGGTCTATGCCCATTTTGCACATTGTATCCTGATAAAGCAGGTTCAGGCTGCTGCCACCGTCCATCAGAACTTTAGTGAGGTGAAATCCGTCAACGATTGGGTCTAGAACCAATGCGGCGAATCCGCCGTGGCGGATGCTAGTGGGGTGGTCCCTTCGATCAAAAGTGATCGGGCAGGAGGACCACGGATTGAACTTTGGGGCGACTGGCTCCATTGCGTATACGTCCCTTAGTGCACGCTTCCGCTCCCTTTTGGGTATGTGGGTTGCGTATATCATGTTCGCTGTCCGCACTTGTGGGGGAAAGCCCTTCTGTCCACTATTGTTTGGCGGCTGGGGCTCCTCCTCGTCATCGCTATGCAGCCCCTTGCCATTGTTTTCGGCAGCTAGCTTGCCTGCCTGCTTGAACACCCAACAATCCCTGTTGGTGTGGTTGGCTAGTTTTTCGGGGGTGTCGTGTATCTGGCACGAGCGATCGAGTATTCGGTCAAAATTGGACGGGCTCGGAGTATTTCTTTTGAATGGCTTTTTCCGCTGACCGGGTTTGGAGCCTCTGAATCTAGCATTGACTGCCGTATCCTCAACATTATCGCCGTTAATGCGGCGCTTGTGCTTGTTGTGACGCGACCTGCCATTGCTGTCCTTGGTATCGGAATTACCAGGGCTTTTGGTCATGTTGTTACTATGAGCTAGCCAGCTATCCTCTCCCGCGCAGAAGCGGGTCATGAGTCTTGTGAGGGCTGCCATGGATTTCGGCTTTTCCTGTCCTAGGTGCCGGGCAAGCCACTCGTCGCGGATGTTATGTTTGAAGGCTACGAGGGACTCTGCATCCGGACAGTCGATGATTTGATTTTTCTTGGTTAGGAACCGTGTCCAGAATTATCTGGACGATTCTTCTGGCTGCTGAATTATGTGGCTTAGGTCATCGGCGTCTGGTGGTCGCACATAGGTGCCCTGGAAGTTGTCGAGGAATGCGGCTTCCAGGTCTTCCCAACAACCAATTGACTCTGCTGGCAAGCTGTTAAGCCAATGCCGAGCTGGTCCTTTAAGCTTGAGTTGGAGGTATTTGATGGCGTGTAGATCATCACTGTGGGCCACGTGGATATGAAGGAGATAGTCCTCGATCCAGACCGCGGGATCTGTTGTGCCATCATATGATTCAATGTTTATGGGTTTGAAACCCTCAGGGATTTGATGATCCATTACTTCGTCTGTGAAGCATAGTGGGTGTGCGGCGCCTCTGTATTGGGCTATATCACGACGTAGCTCAAATGACCTTGTCTACTGTGTTCGGCCCGGCCATAATTGCCATATCCGGCGTGACGGTTATCATCACGTATCGTGGGGCGCCCACGCGATCCATAGATCGATCTTGTTTGCCTTGCCTTGTCCTCCAATATATCCCGCAGGTCTGGCGCATTTTCCCGCGCCTTGGTATTTTTTGGGCGGCGCCGGGGTGCGGCTTGAGTGGAGGGCCGAGAGGCCTCACTGTCGCGGCCACGAGGTGGCCGGTCGGCTGTATTATGCGCTGGTGATGTAGGTTTAGGTGCTTCCTCCTCTAATCGGGGTAGCAGCCTGCATTTTGGGTAGTTCTTGGAGGGGCGTTCGAGTTCATACTCATCGGCCGCGAGGACTTCAGTCCATGTGTCGGCTAGCAAGTCTTGGTCAGCTCTAAGCTGTTGCTGCTTTTTCTTGAGGCTGCTTGCCGTGGCCATAAGCCTGCATTTGAAACGCTCTTGTTCGACGGGATCCTCAGGCACGACAAACTCGTCGTCATCTAGGCTTGCCTCGTCTTCGGAGGGAGGCATATAATTATCGTCCTCTACCTCTCTGCCTGCCGCTCTCTCATGAGGGCTGGCTTCTCCATCCTCCCGCACTGAATCCTGCTGGAGGGAGTTGTCTTCGGCACTGTCTGGGGTGTTATTGTCTCCCGTGCCGGAATCGCCGTTTTTGCTGTGGCAGGATTTATAGCGGCGCCGCTGACGCCGGTGCTTAGGCTGTTTCTTGGAGGGGTCATCCTCCGTTGTTCCATCACCATTCCCATCTTTTGGGATGTCCACCATGTAAATGTCGTATGGCGATGTGGCCTTCCAGTGCCCTGTAGGCGCTGGTTCTTGGTCATCTCCTGCATCGTTGTCCATACCGTCGATGTCTTCGGAGTTGAAGTCGAGCATGTCGGTTAAATCATCGACAGTGGCTACGAACTGGGTGGTGGGTGGGTTTTGAATTTCTTCGTCGTCCGCATCCCAACCTTCCTGACCATAGTCCGGCCAGGGCTCTCCTGATAAAGAGAGAGACTTTAGTGAATTCAGGATGTCGCCAAAGGGCGAGTGTTGAAAGATGTCCGCGGCGGTGAACTCCATAACCGGCGCCCAATCGGATTCGATTGGCAGGGGCGCGGGGGGTTCGGAGTCCGGAGAGGAGTCTGGCACCTTGGAGTCACGAGCTTCGCAAAGGACAGGGTTGGTGTTCGGCTCAATCGCTGTAGAGATAGCAGCCCCCGAGGCAGTGTCCAGCCACCCATCCTCAATCGGCGCAGTCGGCTCTGAGCCAAGGGTCGGAGCGGACACTTGTGCGGCCTCCAGGGCACTGTCCGGTAGCAGAGCTAGATCATGCCCATCGTGACAGTGTGACACGCTTGGCTGTGGCTCGAACCCGTCGAAGATCAAGTCTCCGCGGACGTCAGCCGTATAGTTCAAACTTTCAAATCTAACCTGATGGCCAGGGGCGTAGCTTTCAATCTTATCCAGAAGGCCAAGCGAATTGGCCCGCAGTGCAAAGCCGTCGAATACGAAGACCCATCCGGGGAGAAAAGTCTCACGCTAGGCCGCGTCGTTATTGATGATCGAAGGAGCCATCGGGCCTAAAGATGACGACACAGAGGAACTCTCAATGAAAGCACCAATGTCGGTGTCCAAACCGGCGGATCTCGGGTAGGGGTCCCGAACTATGCGTCTAGGCGGATGGTAACAGGAGACAAGGGACACGATGTTTTTACCCAGGTTCGGGCCCTCTCGATGGAGGTAAAACCCTACTCCTGCTTGATTGATATTGATGATATGGGTAGTACGAGAGTAGATCTACCACGAGATCAGAGAGGCTAAACCCTAGAAGCTAGCCTATGGTATGATTGTTGTTCGTCCTACGGACTAAAACCCTCCAGTTTATATAGGCACTGAAGAGGGTTAGGGTTACACAGAGTCGGTTACAATGGTAGGACATCTACATATCCGTATCGCCAAGCTTGCCTTCCACGCCAAGGAAAGTCCCATCCGGACATGGGACGAAGTCTTCAATCTTGTATCTTCATAGTCCAGGAGTCCGGCCGAAGATGATAGTTCGACTATCCGGACACCCCCTAGTCCGGGACTCCCTCAATGATGATCCCCTCCGTGATGGTGTCTAGATTGGATATGTGGTTTCTGGAATTCCGGCGGCTAGAATTGTGTTTTGTCGACTCCCCTAGGGTTTTTTGGAATATTGGGGTATTTGTAGAGCAAAGAGGCAGTGTGGGAGGCCACCAAGGTGGGCACAACCCACCAGGGCACGCCTGGGCCCCCAGGCGCGCCCAGGTGGGTTGCATTCCCCTTGGAGCCCCCCTCTGGTACTTCCTTGGCCCATCGTGTGTCTTCTGATCCAGAAAAATCACCAAAAAGTTTTGTTGTGTTTGGACTCCGTTTGGTATTGATTTTCTATGAAGTAAAAAACAAGAAAAAACAGCAACTGGCACTGGGCACTATGTCAATAGGTTAGTCCCAAAAAATTATATAAAGTTGCTATAAAATGATTGTAAAACATCCAAGAATGATAATATAACAGCATGGAACAATAAAAAATTATAGATACGTTGGAGACGTATCATTCTGTTCAAAAAATGAAACTAGTTGCATCATATCATTCAGACCATTTTCTCTTCTCAGTTTTGTGCACATGTTGCTAATCTGTTTTGCTGTGTAAGGCAATGAAGATAGCCCTTTTCCTCGAAAGAATGACATGATTGCCATTATCTTTCTAGTTGGTATATTTACTCTTTTGGAAGTCATGATCAAGACTTTCTCTTGCGCAGTGATATACTTGTGTGATTTCAGGAACCTCACTTCCCCTGGTGGATGTAGTTCATGATTGTGTTGAATGATCAGCCTATTGACCACCCATTGTTCAAGCTCAAATTTCCAGGTAACAACCATTTGCGATTGACAACCCGTTTTGATTGTGTAATTCCTTCTTCAGTCTGTTGTATTCTCAAGCACAGTAGGTGCATTCTTATCACCTTTGTACTTTCTCCTTTTTGCTCCTGCTGTTGTCGGTTTTGTCCTATTTCTAGGTTTACCGGACCTGTTGCACTTCATAGTAAATCTTGTCATTTTGTTGTTGTCGGCATCTTTCTTTTGACATTGATAGTTTGCAGCTTTCTGTATAGAGAACCTTGTGATAGCTGCATATTCACTGTAGAATCAGTGTGCATCAGCATCAATTTCAAATGACATGTTTAGTGTTGGCATGAGATTCTTCTCATCCTCTTGGATTAGTTTCAATGCCTTTTCTATGACCTCGTTCTCAAGGAAAAATTCAATATCTTCCTGAGATAACTTATTCTCATCTTTGTTAGCTTTCCTTTTGGTCTCATCATGTTGGCGTGCAATGTCATGATTGCTTGATACATCTATGCTCTCAGCTTGTTGGCTTGACTCTGGCAACTCAACACTGCTATCAAGATCAAAGTTGTTTTTATGTGCTTCTTCATATAGTTGTTGCTCCGTTTCAAACTCTAATTCATCACTCCCACTTGTGCCATATGTATCAGTTGTTTCTTCATAATCAGAACCTTGCAATGCTGCCTCATTGATATATCCTAACTGTTCTTTTTGATTAATCAACATTTCTTGCACAACATCTAAAATAGAGTTGGGCCAACTCTGCTCTACTTGCTGCAACTCTGAAGACTCGTGATGTGCAGACAAATGATCACAAGTTACTGTATTTTGGTTCAGGTAATCTTCCTCTCTATCAGTTTCATTCTGATCACTGCTGCAATCTAGGTAATTAATCTTCACTATTGCATTCAGAACTATTCTCATTAGCTTGATCTTCATCATCTTCTTCAATTTGATGGTTGCTTGTTATTGGTTCTGCTGTTTTGTGGTGATCCTCCTAGATAAGTTATGTCATGTACTAATTCTGTATAATTTAACTTCATGAAAAATCTTTAATTTATGTTCTATTTTAACAAGACATACCTGAGCATCCATGCCTGTTGTCAAGAGCAAAGTGAAACATGTTATAGGGATTGACATGTTGTCACTTTGAAGATGATTTGTGACATTCATCTGTTGTATGAATTGTGTGTACGAATGTACGACTCCTTCGGGTGCTAGAAACTCATTATCATTTGGCAACTTTGCTTTCCAAATTAAACTTTAATTAATTCCTGCAAATCATGTTTTCAGAGACCTTGCAAAAGTGTGTATTCATTTTTTTTGTTCATGTGCTCTATGCTTTACTGTTATACTTCACATCTTTACTTAGTTCTTTTTTTGCTGCGTAGAGTTTCTCTTCTTGTACTCCATAGTTGTGTGCATCTACTGTGTCCTACAAAAGAAAAAAGCCATAGGTTAGTTTTTTCTTTGTTACTATGCGCATAGAACAATTGAGAAATAACAAACTAACATCACGAGTCATAGGAATTGAATTTTCATCTGATTGTAGATGTTACCATGTTGATTTGAAATTTTCAGCACCTGAAAAAATTAATACCAATAAATTTTGTATTTATAATTGCTTCAAAAATTTGATTGAGAAACACTTGATTGAGAAACTTTCGCTAACCGTGTTGTCTTCTCGTCTTTCTGCATTGTGATAATAACCTTGTTGGTAAATATCTTGTGCAAGTACGTTTTCCTGAAAGTGGAAACTTAGTTTGCACAATGAACTTATTTCTAGAACTTGTAGTTGAAAATTAACAATTCTTGTAGATTGGCAGTACAAAATTGAGCTTATAAACTCTTTATTCTCCTTGTTGATTCGCACACAGGATCTGCAAGTTTAGTTTGTTTAAAATAGAAATCTACAAGAACGAGTTCATTCACAATGGAAATGCAAATATACTAAATGCACCATCATCTATTTCTTATGATCTATATATTATGCTTGTTTGAACTACATTTTTTTTGCAATTATACATTAATTATGATTTTTATGTAATTTACTTTCTGCATGTATTTTTTATACAGTTTTTTGATTTCTGGCTGGTGTTATGGATTGACTGTTGCTACATAACTGCATAGTTCTGGTTTAATGTTGTGCATGCATTCATATATAAATTTTTTATTTCTGGGTGGTGTTCTGTATTAACTGTAGATTAGTAACTACATAAGTATAATTTTTTTGCCTCAATCTTCTGTCAGCATTTTATATAAAATTTCGATTTCTGGGGGTGTTCTAGATTAACTGCATAACTACATAATTCTGGTATAATCTTGTGCATGCATTGTTATATAAAATTTTGATTTCTGGGGGTGTTATGGAGTAACTATAGATAAATAATACAAAACTACAGAATTCTGGTTTAACCTTGTGCAGGCATTTTATATAAATTTTTGATTTCTGGATGGTGTTCTGGTCTAACTGTATCTAAGTGTTCCTTTGCTACTCAAGAACTGCAAGCTTTTTTGTTGCAAGAATTTGAACCAAATACACCAGCATATTCAGGAGGAGCAACTTTAGTTTTCTAGATATGCAACTTCTACTGATATGTTCAAAATTCAACTAGTTTCTGAACACATAACAGATATAATTTCTGATATCTGTCAGGTGTTTTGGTGAACAAGAGCAAAGGTACTCTTCCTGATCTAGTAACATGCTAAATCAACATCGATGTCAATTATCTTCCAGAAGGTGATATGAAGCCTGATCAAAGAACTGGTGGGGGATTATCATTTTTACCTTGCAAATACGTGAAGCAGATTCTTCTCCAGGTTTCTCTCTTCACGGTTTTGCTCTTCTTCTTGACAAATATGAGATCTCAGAATGATATGAGAACTCATCCATTTTTCCGGATCTTCTGTTATGGATCTTCGGGCGACTGGAGGAGAAGGACTTTGGAAGGAAGAAATGTTAGCACAAGATCTAAAGAGAGGTTAGAAGAGATCATAACATCTCAGGTTTGTGTCAGCGTCCACGGTGGCGGCTCAGTCTTGCGGTGTCGGGAAGAAAATAAGTGAAGCAAGAAGACCTAGTGCTTTGTGCATTAGCTGGATTCTATGCAGTGGGTTAGTTTCTTAGCGGGTGTCGTGGTCCTAAGACTGACAGTAGAATGGGGGGTAGGTATGAGGAGGCAAGATCTCAGCTATGGTGAAGTTGTACACACAAGATTTACGAGTTGAGGCCCTCCATGGTGGAAGTAAAGGCCCTACGTCTCGATGCCCAGAGGCGGTCGATTGGATTATATGCGTGTGGAGTTAGAGGGGGTGTGAACCCTTGTGCCAGAGGAGGGGGGTGGCTTATATAGAGTGCGCCAGGACCCCAGCCATCCTCCATTACAAGGAGTTCAATGTACATAAAGATGGGGCGTTACTGATAACGCTAGCCATAAGTGCTATTAATGATCTTAAAGACCACAGAGTGAACGCCTGACCGTTGCAGCTCTGAGTGACTCCTGGTCTTCAGTAGGTCGAGTGGTTTCTTGTATGGTCGAGTGACATCAGGTAAGAGGGGTACCCGAGTGATATGGATGGTCGAGTGGGTTGCACTCGACGCCTTCCCTGGCTATTCCTTATTGTCTCTTGGACTTCTTTGCTTCTAGGGTAGTGACCTTGGGTAGGGCGTATAGGTGAGGCATTTGACCCTACCCTAGGTCTGTATCCTCATCATTAGCCCCCGAATGGATTAAGGTCCGAGTGGAAAGAAGGTTGAAGTTGATCTTGCTCTGAGCCTTGCGCCTCACGAGTATTTTACGCAGGGCGGAAGACTCATGTTGGAACTTCAGCTTCGATTCAGTCGCCTTGATCGATTCAGAAAGTTCCCGAGTGAATTTGTGACATCATCTATCGAGTGTTGTTTCGGGGCGCAGAATCTTTGGCGTGATTGGTTGCAGCGTATCCCGGATCTCACGGGATTCGAGATTTCAGGGAAGCGCACGGGACGGAGCGTGCCGAGGTAAGTGGGGTGGATAAACAGGAGTGCCTCGATCTCCGCGCCACCTTTTTCGCCACGTACATCGCGCGCGACTGTTGCGGGATTTGACAGGATCGCCTGGACCCACGCGTCAGCCACTCGGAAGCGGGCCTTTATAAGGCGATGGAGCCGAGGCGCCTGCACTGTGCGCGTCCATTTTCCCCTCTTTCCCTCCGCTTCTCCACTGCATCTGGCTCCTCCGCTCTTGACGCCGCCGCTCCACCACCATGGTGAAGGACAAGATGGCAGTGCTAGAACGCGTGAAGAAGGCGACGGGGGCGGCGAAAGGCAAGAAGCAGAATTGTGGGTCGTCATCGCGCTCTGTGCTGCCGCCGGGCTGGATCCAAGGCGATTGGATCCGGTATTTGCTCCGGCAGGAAGATCTGGACGAGCTGGTGGAGTCTGGGCTGATCGCCAAGGGTGCAGCGAAGCTGCCGGAGGGGGAGACAGAGCCGCAGCCTCGACCGGGTGAGTGTGTACTACGCCACCCATGTCGACCGGGGCTTCTCACTTCCTCCACACCCCTTCTTCCGGGGCTTCTTGAACTTCTTCGGTGCCCAACTCCATCACTTTTCTCCCAATACCATCACATACCTTGCTGCATTCGTGTCTATGTGCGAGAACTTTTTGGGGTGTCGACCGCACTGGGGTCTTTTCAAGCACATTTTCACCATCCATTCTCAGTCAGTGAAGAAAGCAAATACGAGTGACGAGAAAACACGTGTCATTCAGATGTATGGGGGTCTGGGTATGCAGAAGAGGCAGAGGAGCTCCTTCCCTTCGATGACTCTTCCTGAATCCGTTAGGGGCTGGCAGTCGACCTGGTTCTACTGCCAGGACCTTGCAACCCCAGGTCAGTCGACCGGACTTCCCCACTTCACCTTGGATCGTGTTCAGACTCCTTCCTCACTAAAAGTGACTGCTGCTGAGAGCCTGGAGAGGAACATGCTAGTTGAGAGGGTGGTCCAACTGATCAATCAGGGCGTCACTGGCATGGATCTGCTGGAAGTATTCCTCAGTCGACGCATCCAGCGTCTCCAGGCCCGTGACCATCCCATGTGGATGTACTCTGGGGTCGATGACTCGGGTCCATCCAGAGGAAGTGCCAGCTAAGACGGTGGCCATGTGGTTGAAGAGCATTACAGGCAACAAGGACAACCCCAGAGGAGCCAGGAGAGTCGACCCCTTCAGGAACAGCAATCTGCCAGACAAGGTATGTCTTCCGCCGACTGTTTTTGGGGATATATTCTGACTGTTCTTGAACCCGACTGACTTTTATTTGACTTATTGTCTTGTAGGTTTTCACTGAGATGTACTCGATGCCCAATGGTGAACAAGTTCTGGAGCAGGGCCAAGAGGGAGAGAACAGCGTGCAGGAGAGCGACGGATGGGAATCTTCTAACAAAGAAGACGAGGAGGAAAGCTAGGAGTCAGACGACGAAGAAGCGGTCGACTCGCCGCCTCGCTCAGAACATCGATCCAAGCAACATCATGACCCAGCGGGCGGGCGCGGTAAGAACATGGCCCAAAGCACCCAAATGCAGAAGCGCACTCGGACGTCGACTCCGGAGCGGACAGAAAAAGTCGCCAAGATACCCAAGGTTGCTCCTCCAAAAGCTCGGAAGACTCTGCCCAGGATCAAGATGGATGTTCCCGTTGCCTCTGGGTGAGTACCCTTTCTGTGTTTGCCTCTACCAATTGATTCTTCTTCTCTAACCGAACGGATCTTGCACCTTTCCAGCCCGACCTCAGCCACGACTGACATGGATGTTGACAAGGCCCCAGGGGATGAGGAGACCGATGACGCGGCCACCTCCCGAGCTGGTAAGTCCGTTCGACCAAAACTTATTTTTTCGATTGAGTTGTCAGTCTGTTGAATCTCTGGTGTTCTCGTTTCGCTGCAGCTCCACGAGACATCGTCATGCTCCCTGATGATGATGAAGAAGAAGTGCCTTTGAAGGAGAGGAGGAGGAGATGAAAGGGCTCGAGCGCGAGAGGGCTTGAAGTTCAAGTCCCTCAGTCGACGTAGGCGTTTGAGGAGGTGGTCGAGCGATCCGGAGATCTGGTTCGGACCAACGTCACATTCGCCGACAAGCTGATGACTGATCGCCCATCAGGGTCGACTGCTCCGACTCCTGCCGCTCCAGTGCAACTCCATGCATCTGATCCCGTGGCTGCTTCGACCGCTTTGGAGCCATCACTCTTTGCTACATACAAAACTCCAGACGACTCGCCAAGTGCCGCCAGGGAGGATCTTCACCAGGTGAATCTTGTTATGGAGCAGGTGAAGGTGATGCACGAGGCCAGTCAGGTGGCCTATAATGCCAGCACTGCTCTGCAGACCAATGTTAAGGTCAGTTATCTCCCAACTAAACTTTTGAATCATGAAAAATTGCCGCTGTAGCTTTGCTGCCCATATGTGCATCTACTATCATGGGTCTGTGTTTCATATCCGATCACCCACTGGGGTGTGCCTGCCTTGGAGTTTAACGGGTCTTCTACTCCACTCGACTCATGCTGAGTCAAGCGATTTGTCCGAACCAATGGGGGCATGCAGAGTGCCCCACTGGGTGTAGTCCCCGAGACCACGGTCGACTGCTGGCAGCCGGCTGGGCCTGAGAATCTACTTTTTTTTGACTCACGCTGGGCAGACCATGCTAAGTGTTGATCCAAACTAGTGGGGGCACGCTAAGTGCACCCACTGGGTGTAGTCCCCGAGACTACTGTTGAATGTTTGATTCGGCAGTAGTCTTAGAATAACTTTCACTATGATTATCTTTTGTTTCTGTCGACTGATATATCTCTCTCGCTGACTGCAGAGGTCTTGTGATCTTGGGGCTCAACTTTCTGAGTTGAACGAGAAGCAAATCAGCCTCAATCTTGATCTTGAACTAGCGAAGAAGAACCTCAAAACTGCTCAGGAAGAAACATCCATCATGGGAGGTAACCAATCGACACCTGTCCACCTTGTGGCTCGCGCCTTTCGGTGTTTTTTTCTTTCAGTCTCTTTGAACCGAGTGACTTCACACGAATAGATGTGCATAGTGAAAACCGTCAGCTTCAAGCTCGTCTGAAGAGTGTTGTTTCTTTAGAGAAAATGAAGGAGGCTCTGGAGAAGAAGGATCTGGATCTTGCTGCTGCTCAGAAGGAGGCGCGAGAGAAGACCGTGCTTGCAGACAAGAAGCTGGCTTTGGTCGGCAAGTTGGAAGAGGAGAACTCGAAGCTGAAGACCGCCATCTCTGAGGCCAATCGGGAGGTTGAGCAACTGAAGAAGGACAAGGAGAACTTAACCAATGAAGTCAGAAGCCTCAAAGCCAAGACGAGTGAGCTGGAGTCCTATCTGGGACAACTTGCTGCCAAACTGGTCCTGAAGTATGAAGGTATCATTGTTCGACTGATTAGTTGCCGTCGATTGAAACGTTTTGTTAGAATACCGACTCACCATTTTTCCTGATTGTGCAGAACTTTGCCAGGACTTTGAGGCTGAGACTGGGCGGGTCGAGACGGGTCTCGATCCCATCAATTGTCCTGTTAAAGATGATGTTGTGATGAACTTTCTTGCGGTTGGAATCACGCATCGACAATGTTGTTGCTTATCTGGCTCGACTGAAGGCGGCGATGACTCGGGTTGATGCTGAACTCTGGCCTCAGGCAGAACTTTCACAAGATATCGAGTCGCTGATGACTCGACTAAATGAGATCCCAGGCCGAGTGCAGGGATGGAAGAAATCATCTGCTCGCTGTGGCGCTGACGTTGCCCTGTCACTGGTCCGAGTGCACTGGAAAGACACCAAGGAAGACAAGTTGGCGGCCCTCAAGGTTGTGAATACTAAGAAGCACACCTTCCAGTCCTTCATGGACAACTTCCTTGAGGCTGCCACTCGCATTGCAGACAACATTGACCTTGACAGTTTTTGTGATCCAGCCAGCCCCTCTCCTGACGAGTAACTGAAAAACATTATGTCCCACACTTATTTGCCTTGGAATGCCGAGTGATCGTGTAATCGTTAAACTCTTTCAGGCTTGATGCCTGAGTACTCTTGCCCGCTGCAGTTCTGCACTTTTGCGGGGTTTATCTTAATTTGGATTTCTTTGAATATCATGGCTTTTGCTCCATTTCTTACACTGTTTCTGATTGTCCCTCGGTTCCGAGTGGATTTGATTTTCCCACCCTTTGCCGAATGGAAGTACATTGTACTTGTGACAACTCAAACGCGGTGTTCAGTCGACACCTCGTCATCTTTGCGGGTAGGACAGAACATTGTACTTGTGGCATAGCTCAGAGGTAGAACTCAGTCGACGCCTCGACATCCTTACGGATAGGGGAGGAACATTGTATTTGTGGCATAGCTCAGAGGTCTCAGTCGACGCCTTTCCGTCCTTACGGGTAGGGACGGAACATTGTATTTGTGGCGTAGCTCAGAGGTAGAACTCAGTCGATGCCTTTCCGTCCTTATGGATAGGGACGGAACATTGTATTTGCAGCATAGCTCAGAGGTGGTGCTCAGTGGACGCCACGTCGTCCTTGTGGATAAGGACGGAACATTGTATTTGTGACGTAGCTCAGAGGAAGAGGTCACAGTCGACCTGTGCCTCGTCGTCCTTGCGGATCGGGATGGAGTGTATGGCTAAGTCCCCGAGCGAGAACATCGGTTCTCACTCGGAACGTATTTTTAAACTTAGGCGAGTGCGGGACTGCAGCTAAGCCCCCGAGTGAGAGGATTTCTCACCACTCGGTAGGATTTTTTAAACTTAGGCGAGTACTAGACTGTAGCTAAGCCCCCGAGTGGGAGGATTGCTCACCACCTCGGTAGAATTTTTTAAACCTAGGCGAGTACTGGACTGCAGCTAAGCCCCCGAGTGAGAGGATTTCTCGCCACTCGATAGGATTTTTTAAACTTACGCGAGTACTGGACTGCAACTAAGCCCCCGAGTGGGAGGATTGCTCACCACTCGGTAAGATTTTTAAAACTTAGGCGAGTACGGGACTGCAGCTATGCCCCCGAGTGGGAGGATTGCTCACCACTCGGTAGGATTTTTTAAACTTAGGCGAGTACTAGAGTGCAGCTAAGCCCCCGAGTGGGAGGATTTCTCACCACTCGGTAGGATTTTTTAAACTTAGGGAAGTACTGGACTTCAGCTAAGCCCCCGAGTGAGAGGATTGATCGCCACTCAGTAGGATTTTTTAAACTTAGGCGAGTACTGGACTGCAGCTAAACCCCGAGTGGGAGGATTGCTCACCACTTGATAGGATTTTTCAAACTTAGGCGAGTACTGGACTACAGCTAAGCCCCCGAGTGGGAGGATTGCTCACCACTCGGTAGGATTTTTCAAACTTAGGCGAGTGCTGGACTGCAGCTAAGCCCCCGAGGAGGATTGCTCACCACTCGGTAGGATTTTTCAAACTTAGGCGTGTACTGGACTGCAGCTAAGCCCCCGAGTGGGATGATTGCTCACCACTCGGTAGGATTTTTTAAACTTAGGCGAGTACTGGACTGCAGCCAAGCCCCCGAGTGGGAGGCTTGTTCACCACTCGGTAGGATTTTTTAAACTTAGGCGAGCACTGGACTGCAGCTAAGCCCCCGAGTGGGAGGCTTGCTCACCACTCGGTAGGATTTTTTCAACTTAAGCGAAACAGATTCGCAGCTAAGCCCCCGAGTGGGAGGCTTGCTCACCACTCAGTAGGATTTTTTCAACTTAGGCGAAACAGATTCACAGCTAAGCCCCCGAGTGGGAGGCTTGCTCACCACTCGGTAGGATTTTTTCAACTTAGGCAAAACGGATTCGCAGCTAAGGCACCCACTGGGGGATTTAGAACATGTAAAAAAGGAACAACAATCATTCAGGAGACTGTAAAATCGTGTCTTTGATAATCAAACTAGAAGGTATTTCTTATTACATCTCAACAGTCTGAATGCTTAAGTGTAAAAAGGGCGGAGTCTCCGCATTCCAAGCACGTGGCTCGTCTTTATCGTGCTCGACGTTGTAAAGATGATATGCTCCATTGTGGAGCACTTTGGTGACAATGAAGGGGCCTTCCCAAGCAGGAGCGAGCTTGTGTGGTTTCTGCTAGTCCACCCGAAGAACCAAGTCACCCTCCTGAAATGCCCGACCCCTCAAGTTTCTGGCGTGGAATCGACACAGGTCTTGCTGATAAATGGTCGACTGGATCAAGGCCATCTCTGTTTCCTCTTCCAGGAGATCAACTGCATCTTGTCGAGCCTATTCTGCTTCATCTTCTGAGAAAAAGTTCGACTAGGGGTGCATTGTGAAGCAAGTCACTTGGAAGTACAGCTTCAACTCCATAGACTAAGAAGAATGGAGTTTGGCCAGTCGACCGATTAGGAGTTGTCCTCAATCCCCAAAGTACTGATGGAAGTTCATCGACCCAGGCGCCTGCCGCATGCTTGAGGTCACGCATCAATCGGGGTTTCAGTCCTTTGAGAATCAATCCATTTGCTCTTTCAGCTTGTCCATTCGACTGAGGATGGGCAACTGAAGCATAGTCGACCCTAGTGCCTTGGGAAGCAAAAAAAGCTCTGAACTCATCAGAATCGAAGTTTGACCCATTATTAGTGATGATGCTATGTGGAACACCATATCTAAATGTTAATTCTCTGATGAAACTAACAATTGTACTTGCTTCAAGGTTTTCGATGGGCTTGGCTTCAATCCATCTGGTGAACTTGTCGACTGCTACGAGCACATGGGTAAATCCACTCCTGCCAGTCCTCAGAGGTCCAACCATATCTAATTCCCAGACAACAAAAGGCCAGACGAGTGGAATAGTCTTCAAAGCTGACGCGGGTTTATGGGACATGTTAGAGTAAAACTGATAGCCCTCACACTTGTCTACTATTTCTTTTGCCATCTCATTGGCATGTGGCCAGTAAAATCCGGCTCAGTATGCTTTGGCCACGATGGGCCGAGATGACGCATGGTGACCACAGGTCCCCGAGTGAATATCATTGAAGATCATTCAGCCTTCTTCTGGCGTGATGCATTTCTGGCTAACTCTAGTTACACTTTCCCTGAACAACTGTCCTCTTATCACAGTAAAGGCTTTGGATCGCCGGACGATCTGTCGAGCCTCTTCTTCATCCTCTGGAAGTTCTTTCCTAAGAATGTATGCAATGTATGGCACTGTCCAGTCGGGAGTGACGACCAAAACCTCCATAATCAAGTTGACCACGGCTGGGACTTTGACTTCAGTCGGATCTGTGGCACTCTTAGGCTGTGGGGGCTCTTCAGTGAAAGGATCTTCCTGAACTGAAGGTGCGTGAATATGTTCCAAAAACACATTGCTGGGAATGGTCTCTCTCTTGGATCCTATCTTTGCCAAGTCATCTGCAGCTTGATTTTTTAGTCGGGGTATATGGTGAAGCTCCAACCCCTCAAACTTCTTTCCAACTTTCTTACTATGTTGCAATAACCAGTCATAGCCGGGCTCCTGACATCCCACTCTTTCATTACTTGATTAACCACCAAATCTAAGTCACTGTAGACCATGAGGCGACGGACGCCGAGTGAAATGGCCATACGCAACCCGTATGAAAGTGCTTCATATTCAGCTTCATTGTTGGAGGAATCAAAATGAATCTAGAGAACATAGCTGAGCTTGTCGCCACGGGGGGATACCAATACCACCCCAGCACCGGACCATTCAGCATCTTGGAGCCATCAAAGAACATGGTCCAGTGCTCCGAGTGAACCTGAGTCGGCAATTGCTGCTTGCTACGTCTTGATCTTGCGTTGGTTTTCCTTGAAGAGGAAAGGGTGATGCAACAAAGTAGCGTAAGTATTTCCCTCAGTTTTTGAGAACCAAGGTATCAATCCAGTAGGAGGCTCCTCAAAAGTCCCACGCACCTACACAAACAAACAAAGAACTCGCAACCAATGCAATAAAGGGGTTGTCAATCCCTTCACGGCCACTTGCGAAAGTGAGATCTGATAGAGATAATATGATAAGATAAATGTATTTTTGGTATTTTATAATATAGATGCAAAAAGTAAAGATGCAAATAAAAGTAGATTGAAAGCTTATATGATAAAAGATAGACCCGGGGGCCATAGGTTTCACTAGTGGCTTCTCTCAAGATAGCATAACTATTACGGTGGGTGAACAAATTACTGTCGATCAATTGATAGAAAAGTGAATAATTATGAGATTATCTATGCATGATTATGTATATAGGCATCACGTCCGCTGTAAGTAGACTGACTCCTGCCTGCATCTACTACTATTACTCCACACATCGACCGCTATCCAGCATGCATCTAGAGTATTAAGTTCATAAGAACAGAGTAACACATTAAGAAAGATGACATGATGTAGAGGGATAAACTCATGCAATATGATATAAACCCCCATCTTTTTATCCTCGATGGCAATAATACAATACGTGCCTTGCAACCCTTTCTGTCACTAGGTAAGGACACCACAAGATTGAACCCAAAGCTAAGCACTTCTCCCATGGCAAGAAAGATCAATCTAGTAGGCCAAACCAAACTGATAATTCAAAGAGACTTGCAAAGATAACTCAATCACACATAAAAGAATTCAGAGAAGATTCATATATTTCTCATAGATAAACTTGATCATAAACCCACAATTCATCGGGTCTCAACAAACACACCACAAAAAGAGTTTACATCGAATAGATCTCCACAAGAGAGGGGGAGAACATGGTATTGAGATCCAAAAAGAGAGAAGAAGCCATCTAGCTAATAACTATGGACCCGAAGGTCTGTGGTAAACTACTCACAACTCATCGGACGGGCTATGGTGTTGATGTAGAAGCCCTTCGTGGCTGATTCCCCCTCCGGCGGAGCACCGGCGAAGGCTCCAAGATGGGATCTCGCGGATACAGAAGGTTACGGTGGTGAAAATTGTTTTTCGTTGGCTCCCTGGATGTTTTCGGGGTACGTAGGTATATATAGGAGGAAGAAATACGTTGGTGGCCGCTCGTGGGGCCCAGGAGACAAGGGGCACGCCCAGGAGGGGTGGGCGCACCCTCCTATCTCCTGGCCGCCTCATTTGCTTCTTGACTTTCACTCCAAGTTATCCGGATCACGTTCGTTCCAAAAATCATGCTCCCGAAGGTTTCATTCTGTTTGGACTCCGTTTGATATTCCTTTTCTTGGAAATACTGAAATAGGAAAAAAAACAGCAATATGGGCTGGGCCTCCGGTTAGTAGTTTAGTCCCAAAAATGAAATAAATATGTAAAATAAAGCCCATAAACATCCAAAAGGGGTAATATAATAGCATGGAACAATCAAAAATGATAGATACATTAGAGACGTATCACAGCTCAATCCACTCGGTAAGAAAATCTGCAATCGCTTGGGACTTGATAGTTTTCTTTGCCTCAAACTAGATATCAAATGGAAGGAGTTAAATCGCCCTTTTTTCCACTCGACCAGTTGCATCTCTGTTGTTCAGAATTTCAGATAATGGTGCATCACTGACGACTCTAATGGAGTGATCAAAAAAATAGTGTGCAACCTTCTTCATGGTCATGTAGATTCCATAAACAAGCTTCTGATAATGCGGATATCTCTGCTTGGATGGAGTCAAAACTTCAGAAAGATAATACACTGGACGCTGAAATTTATAGGCTTTTCCTTCTTCCTCCCGCTCGACCGTGAGTACTGTACTGACAACTTGTCAAGTGGCTGCAATGTAAAGCAGTAAAGGCTCCTTGCTGATTGGTGCAGCAAGCACCGGCTGGGTGGAAAGCAGGGCTTTGAGCTATGCAAACGCTGTGTCAGCTTCATCAGTCCACTCGAATTTATCAGATTTCTTCATCAGTCGGTAAAGAGGTAATGCCTTTTCACCGAGACGAGAAATGAATCAACTCAAGGTGGCGAAACAACCAGTAAGCTTCTGAACGTCATGCACATGCACAGGGCATTTCATTAAGAGGATAGCATCGACTTTCTCTGGGTTCGCGTCGATCCCCCGTTTGGAAACGAGGAAACCGAGTAACTTTCCACCCGGGACTCCGAATGTGCATTTCGACGGATTAAGCTTGATATCATACCTTCTTAGGTTGGCAAAGGTTTCTGCGAGGTCGGTCAGCAAGTCGGAACTCTGATGCGACTTGACCACAATGTCATCCATATATGCTTCCACATTCTGACTGATTTGAGTGAGTAGGTACTTCTGAATCATCCTCATGAATGTAGCACCAGCATTTTTGACACCAAATGGCATGGTGACATAGCAAAAGCACCCGAACGGGGTGATGAAAGCCGTTTTTATTTCATCGGGTCCATACAGTCGGATCTGATGATACCCGGAATATGCATCTAGAAAAGACAAGCACTCACACCCCACAGTCGAGTCAACAATTTGATCGATGCGGGGGAGAGGGATATGATCTTTCGGGAAGGCCCGATTGATATGCTTGAAATCGATGCACATACGAAGTGAATCGTCCTTCTTAGGGACCATGACCACATTGGCAAGCCACTCGAAGTGCTAGATCTCTCGGATGAACTCCGCTGCTAGGAGCCGAGCCACTTCCTCGCCAATTTCTTTTATCTTCTGCACGGCGGACCATCGAAGATGCTCTTTGACAGGTTTTGCCTTCGGATCGACTCGCAAACAGTGCTCAGCCAGTCCCCTGGGTACAGCTGGCATGTCAGAAGGTTTCCATGCAAAGATGTCCCAGTTCTCACAGAGGAACTTGATGAGCGCTTCTTCCTATTTGCTGTCGAGTGTTGTTGAGATATGAGTAGGTGCAGCATTGGGATCGGTCGGGTGAATATGAATCGGCTTCATCTCTCCAGACGATTGAAATGTAGAATCTGTGGCAGGCTTCTTGGCTCGCAACAAATCACTCGAATCTGCATTTTTCTGATACTCTTGTAATTCAACTGCTGCCATCTGTGCATCGGCAATTTTAGAACCCTTCTGGAAGCATTCCTCTGCCTTCTGCCGATTGCCAGTGACTGTGATCACTCCTCTGGGACTAGGCATCTTTAGCTTGAGGTACACGTAACATGGCTGAGCCATAAAACATGCATAAGCAGGCCTACCCAGAATAGCACGATAAGCACTTTGGAAATCCACTACTTCAAATGTCAACTTCTCCTTGCGGTAATTCTTGGAATCACCGAAAACTATGTTAAGGGCGATCTGGCCGAGTGATTTGGCTTTCTTTCCAGGGATAACGCCATCAAAACTCATATTGCTTTCGCTAAGCTTGGACATCGGAATGCCCATCCCTTTTAAGGTTTCAGCATAAAGGATATTGAGGCCGCTACCACCATCCATTAGCACTTTGGTCAGTCGAGTGCCTTCAACAACTGGGTCGACCACCAATGCTTGCCTCCCAAGAGTGGCTATACGCGCCGGGTGATCAGACTGGTCGAATGTGATGGCTGTTTATGACCATTTCAGGTATGTCGTCGTTGCCGGAGCAACCATATTTACTTCTCTATTGATAACTTCAATCGACTTTTGCTCTCAACATCAGCATAAATCACCAGGGTGGAATTGACCTTACGGTAACCATCGTCTTCCTCTTTGTCCTTGTCCTTATCCGACTCCTTTTCCTTTTCACTATGTTGTTTCTCTCCGAATTGCTGGATCAGGAGTCGACATTGCTGAGTAGTGTGCTTAGGATAAATCAGATTACCCTCTTCATCCTTCTTCGTATGAATGTGACATGGTAAATCCAACACATCATTTCCCGCTTGATCTTTTACCTTCTTAGGGGTCCGGGGCCCCTTAGGTTTTCCTTTAAACTTTCCTTGAACTACTACCGCAGCTTCACCAGGCGCTGCAGGTTCAGCCTTACGTTTCTGTTTCCAATTGGAATTGCCTCCAGCGGCGTCCTGGCCGATTAGTTTACTCTTTCCGCTATGGAGTCGATCCTCTTCTTCTTCGTTAGAGTACCAAGTGGCTATTTCCATCATCCGAGTCAGAGACATATCTCCAGTCCGACCGAACTTCAGGACTAGCTCTTGATATTTAATGCCTTCCTTGAAGGCACACACTGCTTGTTGCTCAGAAACATTTTCCACTGTGTGATGCAAAGTGGACCACCTCTGAATGTAATCCCTTAGAGTCTCACTCGGTTTTTGTACGCAATGCTGCAATTCTGTTAATCCTGCTGGTCGCTTGCAAGTACCCTCAAAAGTTCTGACAAATACTCGGGCAAGCTCTTCCCAACTGAATATACTACCAGGGGCTAACTGACTAACCACGCTCTGGCTGACCCTTCCAACATCAGAGGAAGATGCTTCATGGCCACTTCATCATTACCTGCACCAATCTGCACAGCCACTCGGTAATCCTCAAGCCAAGGGTCAGGCTTGGATTCTCTAGTGAACTTGCTGACTCCAGTCGCCAACCTGAAGTTGGGAGGAATGACTGCAGCTCTGATGGCTCTGCTAAAACATTCTGGACCCGAAACATGAACTCTACTATCAGTCAGACGATATCTATCAAGGCCTTCCCTATGCGCTCTGTTCCGGTCGATTAGACCTTGCACGAGAATAGATCTCGCATCAAAACCTAGCTCTCTTGGGTTGACTGGAACTCTGCGCTCGCCACTGTGAAGGCGCCTGTCATCAGATTGCCGAGGCACATATGATCCACTCCTCGGAGAAGGTGTGAGCACTCGACGATGATCGTCACGGCCGAGTCGGTGAACATGCTGCCCATGGTTCCTGTACTGACCTTGCTGATGCCCACGACCTTCACGCCACAGGGGCGATCTTGGGCTGTGGGCCGACTGAACTGTATCTGCCATCACAGACCTGTTATGGATCCTATTCCACGACTGAGACACTGTTGTGTTCTATTCTCCTGCTGCCCGGAGTAAGGCCCGGATCTGCATCAAACCTCTGCTAGCCTCCGACTGGGAAGGCTGAATTGACTCTGCTATACGGGCCACAGCTGTGAGATTCTGAATCGGAGTGCGGTACACCTTAGGTTGAGGCGGAAAAAGTTGTCGTCGACTGGACTCGGGGATCTGCTCCCGAGCAGGCTCTTCGAGTGCATGCTGAAGGTTCTCCAGTCGAGTGCGCTCAGCCAAATTAGCCAGGCGCACCTCTTCCAAGGCCCGAGCATTGGGGGTTTCTCCAACGATGGGCGTGTGGAGTGCATCCATGTTGCGGCGACGAAGTTCTTCTCTCTGTTGTGAAGAGAGGGGTTCGGGACGGTATTCCTCATGGACGCGTGACGGATCGCCGCCACCATCACCGCCGTCGTCGCGGCGGAAACAAGCGGACTACGTGGTCCGTCGACCATCAAGACTTCCACCGTAGGGTCGCTTCTATCACACTCGGATGCGGTCTCGACGGAGCCAGTCGAACAGGTCGTAGAGAATTTCGTCGGCCTCGATTGCCGCGACTTGATGGGTGGCCGACTGATAAGCCATCGCACGTTTGACCCACTGCTGAAGCCACGACCGACCGGATCGCTTGCGACAGCGAGCAGCGGGGAGTGGGACACCACGGGATCTGACTGATACTAGGTCGACGGCTACCGAAGAAGGACACCGCGTACACACGCGTGAAAGTGCGTTGCCCCATGGACGGGGAGCGCCTCGATGTCAGGGGGAGCTTCCCGAAGCAAGGCGGAGTCATCAGCGACGAAGACGAGCGTGCCGAGGCGGATCTCGCGGCCCTCAGCCAATGCACCGCAGGAAACCATGATGATAGGGATCGAAAAAAATCAGAACTTCAGCAAAAAATCGCTAAGACACCTGCCCCACGATGGGTGCCAATTGTTGTGGTCCTAAGACTGACAGTAGAATGGGGGTAGGTATCAGGAGGCAAGATCTCAGCTATGGTGAAGCTGTACACACAAGATTTACGAGTTCAGGCCCTCCGCGGTGGAAGTAAAAGCCATACGACTCGGTGCCTGGAGGCGGTCGATTGGATTATATGTGTGTGGACTTACAGGGGTGCGAACCCTTGTGCCAGAGGTGGGGGTGGCTTATATAGAGTGCGCCAGGACCCCAGCCATCCTTCATTACAAGGAGTTCAATGTACATAAAGACGGGGCATTACTGATAACGCTAGCCATAAGTGCTATTAATGATCTTAAAGACTACGGAGTGAACGCCTGACCGTTTCAGCTCTAAGTGACTCCTGGTCTTCAGTAGGTCGAGTGGTTTCTTGTATGGTCGAGTGACATTAGGTAAGAGGGGTACCCGAGTGATATGGATGGTCGAGTGGATTGCACTTGACGCCTTCCCTGGGTATTCCTTGTTGTCTCTTGGACTTCTTTGCTTCTAGGGTAGTGACCTTGGGTAGGGCGTATAGGTTAGGCCTGTAACCCTACCCTAGGTCTGAATCCTCATCAGCGGGTTCAGGCCCGCTTTTGTTTTGGGCTGTAGGCAGGAGATAGAAATAAACTTAGAACCCTTTTACTTGGGTCTGTTGGGCTTATCAACTGACCCCAATTTTGGTTCAGTCAGTTTACTCCATATTATTCTGTTCTCTCTGGATTTGTCAATCGACTAGCTTGTTTTTGGAATCAGTCGATTAACAGGTAGCCGATTGTGACGCCCTCGATTCAATCGTACACTAATCATGCACGCAAATGTGTACGATCAAGATCAGGGACTCACGGGAAGATATCACAACACAACTCTAAAACATAAATAAGTCATACAAGCATCATAATACAAGCCAGGGGCCTCGAGGGCTCGAATACAAGTGCTCGATCATAGACGAGTCAGCGGAAGCAACAATATCTGAGTACAGACATAAGTTAAACAAGTTTGCCTTAAGAAGGCTAGCACAAACTGGATACAGATCGAAAGAGGCGCAGGCCTCCTGCCTGGGATCCTCCTAAACTACTCCAGGTCGTCGTCAGCGGGCAGCACGTAGTAGTAGGCACCTCCGGTGTAGTAGGGGTCGTCGTCGACGGTGGCGTCTGGCTCCTGGACTCCAGCATCTGGTTGCGACAACCAGAAAGAAGGAAAGGGGAAAAAGGGGGGAGAAAGCAACCGTGAGTACTCATCCAAAGTACTCGCAAGCAAGGAACTACACTACATATGCATGGGTCTATGTGTAAGGAGGCCATATCAGTGGACTGAACTGCAGAATGCCAGAATAAGAGGGGGATAGCTAGTCTTATCGAAGACTACACTTCTGGTCACCTTCGCCTTGCAACAGGTATAAGAGAGTAGATTGAAGTCCTCCAAGTAGCATCTCCAAGTAACATCTCATAGCATAATCCTACCCGGCGATCCCCTCCTCATATCCCTGAGGTAGAGCGACCACCGGTTGTATCTGGCACTTGGAAGGGTGTGTTTTATTAAGTATCCGGTTCTAGTTGTCATAAGGTCAAGGTACAACTCCAAGTCGTCCTGTTACCGAAGATCACGGCTATTCGAATAGATTAAACTTCCCTGCAGGGGTGCACCACATAACCCAACACGCTTGATCCCATTTGGCCGGACACACTTTCCTGGGTCATGCCCGGCCTCGGAAGATCAACACGTCGCAGCCCCACCTAGGCAAAACAGAGAGGCCAGCACGCCGGTCTAAACCTAAGCGCACAGGGGTCTGGGCCCATCGCCCATAGCACACCTGCACGTTGCGAGGGCGGCCGGAAGCAGAACTAGCCCCCTTAATACAAGAGCAGGCTTACGTTCCAATCCGGCGCGCGCCGCTCCGTCGCTGACGTCTGAAGTGCTTCGGCTGATACCACGACGTCGGGATACCCATAACTACTCCCACGTAGATGGTTAGTGCGTATAGGCTCGTAGCCAGACTCAGATCAAATACCAAGATCTCGTTAAGCGTGTTATTATGAAGCAACCGCGGACGCCGACCAGGGCCAGGCCCACCTCTCTCCTAGGCGGTCTCAACCTGCCCTGTCGCTCCGCCACAAAGATCCACACAGAGGGCCGTCGGGACAAAGGTCCTTTCAGCCCCCAATCCGTGAATCACTCGCGGGTACTCTTCGAGCTGACCCGACTTTAGTCACCATCTGTATAGTATGTATGTATGTATAGTATATACCCGTGATCACCTCCCAGGTGATCACGGCCCGATAGTATAGCAAGGCAGACTGACAAGAATGTAGGGCCAATGATGATAAACTAGCATCCTATACTAAGCATTTAGGATTGCAGGTAAGGTATCAACAGGTGTAGCAACAATGTCAGGCTATGCATCAGAATAGGATCAACAGAAAGCAGTAACATGCTACACTACTCTAATGCAAGCAGTATAGAGAAGAATAGGTGATATCTGGTGATCAAGGGGGGGGGCTTGCCTGGTTGCTCTGGCAAGAGAGAGGGGTCGTCAACTCCGTAGTCGAACTGGGCAGCAGCAGCGTCGGTCTCGTAGTCTACCGGAGAGAAGAGGGGGAAGAAACAATGAATACCAAGTAAACAGATGCATATCGATGCATGACATGTCAAGAAGCGATGCTAGGCGTGCCCTAACGTGGTATGAGGTGGTACTGGTTAAGGGGGAATCATCCGGGAAAGTATTCCCGGTGTTTAGTGTTTTCGGGCAGAGGAGCCGGAGGGGGAAAGTTGCGGGTTCGATAGGTTAGGGGGGTGTGGTGGACGAACGGACTGCGTATCCGGAATCGTCTCGTCGTTCTGAGCAACTTTCATGTAGAAAACATTTTCATCCGAGTTACGGATTAAAAGATATGATTTTCTAAAGATTTTATTAATTTCTGTATTTAATTAATTATTTAAATTAATTCGAAAATGGAATTATGACATCAGCATGATGTCATGCTGACATCATCAGTCAACAGAGTTGACTTGGTCAACCTGACCAGTGGGTCCAGTGGGACCCACCTGTCATACTCTGATTAGTTTTATTAGGGGTTAGCTAAACAAATTACGGTTTAATTAAACTAACAAGTTAATCAGATTAATTAAATAGGACTAATTAACTTAATTAATTCACTAATTAATTAATTAATTAATTATAATTTTTATTGATTCATCATTTTTTTTAATAGTTCTGGGGGCTGGGCCCCGGCTGTCATTGGCCCCAGGGGCCTAAGCGCGCGCAAGGGCTAACGGGCGCAGGGGCGCCTGGCGCGAGGCGAGCCCAGAGGCTGCCCGGGCGAGGCCATGGACGAAGGCGCCGGCGCCCACGACGCCGACCAGGAGAGGCGGCGGAGGGCCGCGGGTGGCGCGGTGGTGGAGGTAGTGGCGGGGCTGGCCGGAGCGGCTCACAGGAAGGGGAGGTAATCGAGGCGCGCGGCGGGAGTGCGAGCGTGCGTGCGCACGACGGCTATGGCCGCGGTCGTCGAGCGGGAACCTAGGGGAAGGAGGAGAGGTGCTCACGGGGGGGGGCGTGTAGGGTCCAGGGCAACGAGGGGCGAGGAGGAGGACGGAGACGATGCAACGGAGGGGAAGCAGGCCGGCGGTGAGGTCCCGGCGAGGTGTGGGGCTCCGGGCGGCGATGATGGCCGCCGACGGCGGGGCTGAGGAGGAAGCCCAGCACGGGGCGGCGTCGTTCAGGGGGGGTGCTGGCGTCGGGGTCGAGCGGCTCCGGGCTCAGAGCGTTTCCGGCGGGGAGGAGGACGAGGAGACGACGCCGGTGAGGTAGAAACGGGGCGTCGGGGTCGCCTGCCCCGATCCAGATCGGGACCAAGAGGAGGGGGCGCGAGGAGAGAGTGGGGGGTCGGGGGAGAATGTGGGGTGGGTCGGGGGTGGTAGTTAGGGTTTGGGGGCGGCCGGCTGGGCCTTTGCCTGGGCCGGTTGGGGGGGGGCCTGGCCGGCTGGGCCGTCTGGCCCAGTGGGGGGGGGTGGCCTTCTCTCCTTTATTTTTATTTTTTGTCTTTTGTTTTTTCTGTTTTATCTTTTGTATTTTCTTTCTTTTATTTATTTTCTGTTCTGTTTTATTTTTCTTATATAATAGTTTATAGTTTTTACAAAAAGTGAAACCCATAGCTAAAATAGAGTTACAATTATAACTACTGCCACGAAAGGTTTTATCCCTGAACAAAATAGTTTAGTATTTTATAAAACCCAAAATGCATTTATTTAATTGTTTTACCTACTGTTTTAATCATTTTAGGGTATTAAAACATTTTATAAAAGTGGGGTTTCTTCACCACAATTAACTTTGCATTATTTGGCACAACTCGAATATTTTAGTTTTAAAGTTTGAAAACTTTTATCGTTTGATTTGATTTTGAATTTGAATCTGAATCAGTTTCGAACTAACGCGAGATTAGCAACAATAATTGTGCTGACGTGGCATCATTAACAGTGGTTTACTGTAGCTTAAGTATCCGGGCGTCACAATTCTCCTCCACTACAAGAAATCTCGTCCCGAGATTTAGGATCAGTTATAAGGGGGAAGGGGTCTGGTTACGAAATTCTAACGATTCTTCTCGATCATAGTAGCTCTTCTCGAAGAGGTCGACCCATTACATTGATGTCTTCCGTCCTCTCCTTCGGGTCATCATGATGAAGTTTGTCGTCCTTTCTTCGGGGTTCCATCGTACTTACGAAAGGATAAAGGGTGGGTATCCCGAGAGAATGGACCTCTGCAGGTTTGACTATCTGGTCGATAACATCGGGGAGGGTGGCGGAAGTAACTCTCGAATTGAAACTTAAGAAAATATCAAGAGCAGAGTAAGGAGGTATCCTGGGAAGTTTCGAGCGGGCAGGCAATCGTTCGATGTCTGATATGTGGCGTGAAAGGGGTTCGAAGCCACGGGAATAAGTATTTGTCTGATACCAGATTGAAGGTGGCTCATGAATTACATACGAGGCCACGCGCGAGGAACAACCTTGGGTACAGGGGGGTACAGGAGAGTCAGGTTTCGATCCTGTGGAGCTGTGGGTTATGGGCCCACCATGTGGATTAAAAGTAGGAAGGACAGTGACATCTTGCACGATCATGTAAGCAAGGCATGCCAGAGGATAATCTGTTGGTTATGTCGGCAACAACATCGGTACCAAGGGCGAGGGACGAAGAGAACCATTATCCTGCTCGTTGAACGAGGCGGGCCAATAGGCAAGGTTCTCGTCCATCGGTGGCTACCGAAATGTCATCAACAATAGTAACAGGGTCTTACTGACACGGTCGTACACCAAGGTGTTTACATAAGCAGAAGAATATTACTGCTTAGATCATATAGACCTCAAGAAAGGTTAAACCAAACAATGGAAAGGACATATGATTATCAGATTAATCAGGCGATGGAAAGGAAAAATGTGTCTTAGTCAATAATTCAGGGATATATCCTTCCCAAGGATAAGCAGAGCATGGTATCCGTGGCAGGATATCATGTAGAAAACCCTTTAGGTAAGGGGAGAGAAATTTCATGACACTACCCATACAAAGGTGTTTGGATAATTGATAAGAAAAATTTAGCATTTGCTTTAAATGTTCTTGTTGAAAATCGGAGTATCACAGACATGCTTCGAGATAGCATTGACATGGTCTTCCAGCAAAGGTCGGACTTGGATATACAAAGGATTCACCAGGAACAACTTATAGAATAAGCATTACAATTTCCTTATGGAAGAATGGAAAACCTTGCTGGAAAGGAAACCTTAACACTAGGTCCTCCGACCAGGTGTGCTAGGCATGACATCACCTTACCGATATATAAGGACCAATGTTATAACTCTTGGGAAAAATGTTCCAACCATCATATCTGACCGAGATTCAGATCCGATTGGTGTCAGGATACCTGAGACTCAGGATGTCCGAGAAGAAAAGGCGCAACACAAATCGTTGAAATGGCATTGCAAGCTTCTCGGGAAATGAACTATGGGAGCGGTTTTCTGAAGCAATAGTTCACCATTAAACCAGGGAGAGGACAAGGAGGTGTCTGGTGAACTCAACGGCAGTTCACCGAGATCCCCAAAAGATGGATTTCCACCATTAAGTGAACAAGGAGATAACATTTGTCAGATCAACTGATATAAGGAAGTATGCTCGAGGAAAACATACACAATTAAACATTGGTTGAAATGTGCGCCCGAAATATGGGTTGGGTTGCACGACCAATGTCAGAATGGTGATTCAATCAGCGAAGGACTTAGAATGAACTATCGCCCATTCACTTCAAAGCAATAGGGTTGTTAGAAGTTTTGAATTCACACGTCATAGCTCCATTGTCGGTATTCCGGTTGAAAACAATACGGGGACCAAGGAATGAACGAAGATGGCAAGAAGTATTATGATATCAAGAATTATTAAGAGGTGGTGAAATTCTCACCACATTCTTGACAGAAGAGATGGTAATACTTCCGAGGTAAGGAAGATCAACTGCTGGGTAGCAGTGATCTCAAGGTTTACACCAAACACGAACAAGTTGTGTTGAACGGAAGGCAATAAAGTGGTCGATGAGAACAGGAATCATCGAGGGGCAAGGATGGTATTACCCATCATGAATTCAATTGAATTCCTGGAAGAGCTCATAAGGTTGATGATGATCACGACACAATTGTCGAGAGATTTCATGCAGATGTAGTCAATCAGCGACGACATCCAGTCAAAGGAATGATGAAGCAAGAGGTTATTGGGACCACAGTTACGACACGAACTCGAACTCAAGCTTGTTGTTTAGGGCGAAATGATATGACGATGAGGATCGACGTAAGGTTAGTTCATCGTCGAAAATTGTGCTCCGAGAAGAAGGGCCGGGTAACACAGTTAAAATCATCACGATAAAGATATAGCCAAACAGGCTAGGAATGATGGGAAGGAATATTAAACTCATAAGCAACGAAAATTACTTAGGGTTATCGAACCGAAATGTGGAATCGGTGTTCTCGATTGACGACAACCCAGAACCCGAGAAAATTGGAATCAGTGAGAATTAATAGTTGATGAAGAACCCATAATAAGTTATGCAGTTCCATGATATTCTTAATATACCAGAGCTTAATACTCAACAGTAGAGCAAAGTAAAGGTTGGACAGGTGCAATGATCTGCAGAAGACAAGTACTTCAACTTGTCCAAGAAACGGTATTAAAAAGGAGAACATGGCCGGAACCACGATTCCAAAAGGCCGAATCCTAGATATAAGAACTTATACCAAAGAGGGTTTAAGAGGAGCACCCATGATAAGATTAGCATCGTGTCCATGGGCATGAACGCAAGGTTCAAGGTCGACTCCCACTTCTCCAATACACAACTTCTCATTTACTACTCTAAGTTAAGAATGTTTAGAGTTTGAAAGTTTAACTTGCGGAATACCGGAACGTTATGACCCATGAAAACTCTTGGGTTCACACAAATTAAGGAAGGTATACGTTCAACCCATCGGGGCATCTTAGAATCCTATACCAGAATCTTTTAGAAGTAATTAACTCAAGCTCGAAGGCAGAGCATGGTTGAGAAAGCAGACGATACAATTTACCAAAGGCATTATGTATCCGAGAAAAGGCTCACAAGTTTATTGAATATGAAGGGCGTTGTCAGATAAAATCCAACAAAGGATCTGGTGGTCCACAAGGGATCTGACAAGAGCATCGGTACTCAACTAGTGGAAGAAGAATGCAAGGAGATCAAATTATAGAAACAACTGACTAACTCAATTGTCAAATGCAAAGGAATATGATTTCCAAGTCAAGGGAGCAGAAGCAATGCTCTGATTAGGGATGGATAAGTTGAATAGCCTTAGGGTACAACCAACGACAATTGGATTGGTCGAGAACCAATTCCAGTTAAAAGAACGGAAGCTCAGCCGGAAAGGTAATTTATAAGGATCAATGATGATTGCGTGTATTCGCACACATGCTGAATCAATAGGATCAAAATGACGATGCCTAAGGATACTAACGAATATTGCCAATGGAAAGCATCCATAATGCAAGCAGACAAGTATTGCAGAGCAATAAGCTATTAAGGATTTTTGGAGGATCAAATAGTATTTCGAAGACCATTGTGAAACACATGAACAACTGGGGATGAGCGGATACTCGACAAGTGCAAGGATTTATTTGAAGGGGTATTCAGGTGGCAAAGAACTGCTAGGCAGTAGGCACAAAGTATTTCGGAACACTAGAGAAAACTTCGGGGTATCTTGTAATAACAAGATCAATGGGGGATGATCGTATGAATGGCAAGTGTAAGTAGTTATCCATACGAATTTATCGGTGGTCGGAAATAGCAAAAGTGATGGGCACAAATTCTCGAGAGAACATCAGAGAGTATCTTCGGAACCTTCTGATGTAGCAGGCGATCCTCTGCAGTAAGGGGCTCTCCGGGTGGATGCGATCACGAGATCCTAATCTTAGAGTTAGCAAATTCATTTAACCCGAATAGTAGAGAGATCAGAGTCCCAGAGTATTGGTCGAGGAGTAAAAGATCCTACTACCACCCGATGGCGACGTGGGCCCATGGGCCACACAGCCATGTTAGTAAAAGTTTTTCAACGACTAGACTCGACTTCGGCCAAGGAGTTGGAAAGGGGGATTCCTACAGGCAGTCGGCTCTGATACCAACTTGTGACGCCCCCGATTCAATCGTACACTAATCATGCACGCAAATGTGTACGATCAAGATCAGGGACTCACGGGAAGATATCACAACACAACTCTAAAACATAAATAAGTCATACAAGCATCATAATACAAGCCAGGGGCCTCGAGGGCTCGAATACAAGTGCTCGATCATAGACGAGTCAGCGGAAGCAACAATATCTGAGTACAGACATAAGTTAAACAAGTTTGCCTTAAGAAGGCTAGCACAAACTGGATACAGATCGAAAGAGGCGCAGGCCTCCTGCCTGGGATCCTCCTAAACTACTCCAGGTCGTCGTCAGCGGGCAGCACGTAGTAGTAGGCACCTCCGGTGTAGTAGGGGTCGTCGTCGACGGTGGCGTCTGGCTCCTGGACTCCAGCATCTGGTTGCGACAACCAGAAAGAAGGAAAGGGGAAAAAAGGGGGGAGAAAGCAACCGTGAGTACTCATCCAAAGTACTCGCAAGCAAGGAACTACACTACATATGCATGGGTCTATGTGTAAGGAGGCCATATCAGTGGACTGAACTGCAGAATGCCAGAATAAGAGGGGGATAGCTAGTCTTATCGAAGACTACGCTTCTGGTCACCTTCGCCTTGCAACATGTATAAGAGAGTAGATTGAAGTCCTCCAAGTAGCATCTCCAAGTAACATCTCATAGCATAATCCTACCCGGCGATCCCCTCCTCATATCCCTGAGGTAGAGCGACCACTGGTTGTATCTGGCACTTGGAAGGGTGTGTTTTATTAAGTATCCGGTTCTAGTTGTCATAAGGTCAAGGTACAACTCCAAGTCGTCCTGTTACCAAAGATCACGGCTATTCGAATAGATTAAACTTCCCTGCAGGGGTGCACCACATAACCCAACACGCTTGATCCCATTTGGCCGGACACACTTTCCTGGGTCATGCCCGGCCTCGGAAGATCAACACGTCGCAGCCCCACCTAGGCAAAACAGAGAGGCCAGCACGCCGGTCTAAACCTAAGCGCACAGGGGTCTGGGCCCATCGCCCATAGCACACCTGCACGTTGCGAGGGCGGCCGGAAGCAGAACTAGCCCCCTTAATACAAGAGCAGGCTTACGTTCCAATCCGGCGCGCGCCGCTCCGTCGCTGACGTCTGAAGTGCTTCGGCTGATACCACGACGTCGGGATACCCATAACTACTCCCACGTAGATGGTTAGTGCGTATGGGCTCGTAGCCAGACTCAGATCAAATACCAAGATCTCGTTAAGCGTGTTATTATGAAGCAACCGCGGACGCCGACCAGGGCCAGGCCCACCTCTCTCCTAGGCGGTCTCAACCTGCCCTGTCGCTCCGCCACAAAGATCCACACAGAGGGCCGTCGGGACAAAGGTCCTTTCAGCCCCCAATCCGTGAATCACTCGCGGGTACTCTTCGAGCTGACCCGACTTTAGTCACCATCTGTATAGTATGTATGTATGTATAGTATATACCCGTGATCACCTCCCAGGTGATCACGGCCCGATAGTATAGCAAGGCAGACTGACAAGAATGTAGGGCCAATGATGATAAACTAGCATCCTATACTAAGCATTTAGGATTGCAGGTAAGGTATCAACAGGTGTAGCAACAATGTCAGGCTATGCATCAGAATAGGATCAACAGAAAGCAGTAACATGCTACACTACTCTAATGCAAGCAGTATAGAGAAGAATAGGTGATATCTGGTGATCAAGGGGGGGGCTTGCCTGGTTGCTCTGGCAAGAGAGAGGGGTCGTCAACTCCGTAGTCGAACTGGGCAGCAGCAGCGTCGGTCTCGTAGTCTACCGGAGAGAAGAGGGGGAAGAAACAATGAATACCAAGTAAACAGATGCATATCGATGCATGACATGTCAAGAAGCGATGCTAGGCGTGCCCTAACGTGGTATGAGGTGGTACTGGTTAAGGGGGAATCATCCGGGAAAGTATTCCCGGTGTTTCGTGTTTTCGGGCAGAGGAGCCGGAGGGGGAAAGTTGCGGGTTCGATAGGTTAGGGGGGTGTGGTGGACGAACGGACTGCGTATCCGGAATCGTCTCGTCGTTCTGAGCAACTTTCATGTAGAAAACATTTTCATCCGAGTTACGGATTAAAAGATATGATTTTCTAAAGATTTTATTAATTTCTGTATTTAATTAATTATTTAAATTAATTCGAAAATGGAATTATGACATCAGCATGATGTCATGCTGACATCATCAGTCAACAGAGTTGACTTGGTCAACCTGACCAGTGGGTCCAGTGGGACCCACCTGTCATACTCTGATTAGTTTTATTAGGGGTTAGCTAAACAAATTACGGTTTAATTAAACTAACAAGTTAATCAGATTAATTAAATAGGACTAATTAACTTAATTAATTCACTAATTAATTAATTAATTAATTATAATTTTATTGATTCATCATTTTTTTAATAGTTCTGGGGGCTGGGCCCCGGCTGTCATTGGCCCCAGGGGCCTAAGCGCGCGCAAGGGCTAACGGGCGCAGGGGCGCCTGGCGCGAGGCGAGCCCAGAGGCTGCCCGGGCGAGGCCATGGACGAAGGCGCCGGCGCCCACGACGCCGACCAGGAGAGGCGGCGGAGGGCCGCGGGTGGCGCGGTGGTGGAGGTAGTGGCGGGGCTGGCCGGAGCGGCTCACAGGAAGGGGAGGTAATCGAGGCGCGCGGCGGGAGTGCGAGCGTGCGTGCGCACGACGGCTATGGCCGCGGTCGTCGAGCGGGAACCTAGGGGAAGGAGGAGAGGTGCTCACGGGGGGGCGTGTAGGGTCCAGGGCAACGAGGGGCGAGGAGGAGGACGGAGACGATGCAACGGAGGGGAAGCAGGCCGGCGGTGAGGTCCCGGCGAGGTGTGGGGCTCCGGGCGGCGATGATGGCCGCCGACGGCGGGGCTGAGGAGGAAGCCCAGCACGGGGCGGCGTCGTTCAGGGGGGGGTGCTGGCGTCGGGGTCGAGCGGCTCCGGGCTCAGAGCGTTTCCGGCGGGGAGGAGGACGAGGAGACGGCGCCGGTGAGGTAGAAACGGGGCGTCGGGGTCGCCTGCCCCGATCCAGATCGGGACCAAGAGGAGGGGGCGCGAGGAGAGAGTGGGGGGTCGGGGGAGAATGTGGGGTGGGTCGGGGGTGGTAGTTAGGGTTTGGGGGCGGCCGGCTGGGCCTTTGCCTGGGCCGGTTGGGGGGGGGGGCCTGGCCGGCTGGGCCGTCTGGCCCAGTGGGGGGGGTGGCCTTCTCTCCTTTATTTTTATTTTTTTGTCTTTTGTTTTTTCTATTTTATCTTTTGTATTTTCTTTCTTTTATTTATTTTCTGTTCTGTTTTATTTTTCTTATATAATAGTTTATAGTTTTTACAAAAAGTGAAACCCATAGCTAAAATAGAGTTACAATTATAACTACTGCCACGAAAGGTTTTATCCCTGAACAAAATAGTTTAGTATTTTATAAAACCCAAAATGCATTTATTTAATTGTTTTACCTACTGTTTTAATCATTTTAGGGTATTAAAACATTTTATAAAAGTGGGGTTTCTTCACCACAATTAACTTTGCATTATTTGGCACAACTCGAATATTTTAGTTTTAAAGTTTGAAAACTTTTATCGTTTGATTTGATTTTGAATTTGAATCTGAATCAGTTTCGAACTAACGCGAGATTAGCAACAGTAATTGTGCTGACGTGGCATCATTAACAGTGGTTTACTGTAGCTTAAGTATCCGGGCGTCACACCGATCCCAACAGTTTTAGTGGCAGGACGCCGATATCCACCACACGTGTGGCATCTAGGTGGAGTGTGCCGCATGCCCCGTGTGGCATCGACACAACCCCGCCCGCACGACGGCGTCTAGGCACACCCAGCCACAGCCCACACGTCCGGTGTGTGGCGCGATCGCCCACACGTCCGGGCGAGCGACCCCGTGGCCCGCACAACCTCTCGCCCATCGTCCCTATCTGCCTGCGAATCAGAGTGCCATCGTCTACCGTCGTCTCCAACCTCTGAATCGGCCAATCTTCCCCTACCTCCATCGTCTTCCTTCTCTAGTTGCCATGGCAACCAGAACAGATCTCTAGCGCCCCCCTCCCCATCGACGAAAAAACACGGCAACAAGCTAACAGTTCATTCTCTTATCTCCTCCTCCTTCCCCTGGCCACAATAATTTCACTTACATATTACCCACATAGATGGCGACTAGATCCACACTGTCATGGCAAACACACCCACAGATTTGTGTCGCATGGATCTACAACTAACATGAATTCTGGTCGTTCATGTTTATTCCCCTTTTCCCTCCGACAAACACAAAATCTGCCATGTTCTACCCTAGATCTGACCTAAGCTTTTAGGTTGGGGTTGCTACCAGTAGGTGCTCGAGAAGGATGTGTAGGATTCACTAATAGTTAGGATTCACTAAGATGAGGGCAGAAAGGAGCAATTTGGGTGGTACATATGGAGGGAAAAAATTAGTTGCCACCTATCTTTCTTGTTAGTTGCCATCATGTTATGTTGTTACTTTCCATCATATTATGTTCATTGTTGCCATCAGTTCAACATGATACTTGCCATCAAGATTGTAGAAAAAGAGAACGAATGTGCATGCCCTATCAACAGAAATGCACGACTGCGATGTTTTCCTACTTGCCATCATATTATATTGGTTGTTGCCATCAGTTCAACATGATAGTTGCCATCCAGATTGTAGAAAAAGAGAATGAATGTGCATGCCCTATCAACAGAAATGCACGGCTGCAATGTTTTGCTACTTGCCATGCTGTATTGGTTGTTTATGCAAGAAATGTGATAAGATTGCCGTGTTTCCTTTTATGTGGAAACAACAAAATGCAATTTGAAATAGTAATGTGTTCTTGTTCATGCAGTGACTGACAACACATTGGGAGAAGCAGAAAGAAATGAATCATGAAGACGGGACTGATCCTTGGTTTTCTCAAAGGTTGCAAGCGCTCCCTTTTGATCTAATAGAGTACAATCAACTCATTTCCGCAGGACCATTGCTACCACTACTAGAGCAGTACGCGAACTTAGGTATGATGCATGATAAAAAACGGACAGTTGACATGTTTGTGGGCTTGAAAATGGCATTCTACTTATGTACTACAATGTCATTGTTTGCAGGTTCTTATGAGACAAACACACAGGCAGGGATACCATGGCAAGTTGCAACACAGGGGGCTATCGGTGATAGATATACGGGAGACCAACTTCAAGTAGCAAATATGGCAAATCAAGTTAACGCATAAAAATAGCATATTGGTGTGGTAAAAAAACTTGCAAGGATGGCAAAACTTAAGAGTTCTTTAAAAAAATGCAGGACCAAGATGGAGCACGTGGCAACAGGCGGCAACTAAATACCTGCCATCAACGTTGTACGCAGGTGAGTTATATGAAGTGATCTTGCGGACAGTGTATCAAAAAAAGGAAACTAGGTGACATTGGCGTTTGTTGCTGATAGAAATAGAAAAAAATGATGGAAAGTGCATCTGCCAAGTTTGTTCATCTGCGTCTGCCGCATGTGGACAACTACAGATTGTATGACCAACGGTGGCCACACGTGATTGCACATAGTTGCCATGTCTTAACAACTGCAGTTGCCATGTCTAAATAGCTGTAATTGCCATGACTAAACAACTGTGATTGCCATGTGTGAACAACTCCGGTTGCCAAGTATGAACAACTACAGTTACCATGATTGAACAACTACATATGCCATGTTATATAAACTATGGTTGCCATGCATTGACCAACTGAACATGATTGCAGGTTGTTATGGTGGAACCACAACAGCAAAGGTCTCGTGGCAAGCTTCACCATTACAGGCCATCGGTATTGCAGATACAACACACCAAATTGGAGTGACACACGAACTTCGATTAGCACATGCGGCACAACAAGGTAAGATATGTTAACCAATAAAAATCATGCATTTGCTTTTGTGGAAAAGCTTTGGGGAAAGTGGATTTATCACGGTGGTGTTTGCAAACTACGATTGCCATCAAGTGAATACGTCCATTAATCGTCTATGATCATTTCAATTTGTCAATTACTGTCAACGTGTATATGCCATTTGTGATTATCTACATTTTCCTTGTGGGCTCATATCTAGAATGCAAGCGTTGATGTTAAGATGCTGGTTGCCATGACTTGCCAACTGCAGCTGCCATACTAGGTCAATTGTAGCTGCCATGGCTGAAAAACTGCAATTGCCATGCATGGCCAAATGCAGATGCTCAAGGCTTGCATGTATGAATGATATCATGCCAATCAGATGCAGCTGATGTATTTCATTATGATGAATATTCCATTCAAGCAATAGTGCTTACACATGTACCTGATTTTTTGCAAGAGCTTCAACTACAATCAACAGCGGTGCAGGAACCTCTACTGCGGGTACCTCAGAGCACGCATATGGGGTGTTCCATGATAAAGTTAACGATGCTGCCACAAACAATGTAGAATTAGTGTCAGAACTAGCAATCATTACAGCAATGACGACAAGCACGCACGTGCACACCAGCACAACCAACACTCAAGCAGATGAAATAGTCGCCAATACTGAAGTGAATGATGAAATTGATGATGAAGCGCAAGGGAAGAAGAAGATGGACAATTAGAAATCATGGCACCTCAACCACCTTATGTTGGGCAGAGATTTGGTTCATTTGAAGATGCCAAGGAATACTATCAGAGAAATGCATTGTTCCATGGATTTGCGGTGAACACAGAATACCGTAGGAAAATAAAAAAACTAACGAGTATAGCAGAGGTGAGATAATGTGCTACAAGGCAGGAAAGAACAAGAAGGGTAAAGGTGTTGTGCCTGTCGTGACGGAACAAAAGAGAGGCATCATTCTCAAGACGGAATGCCCTGACCGGATGAAGCTAAACACAAATGGAGCATGGTGGGTGGTCACCGAATATGTCGAAGAACACAACCACGACCTCATAAATAAGTTTGACCTTGTAAAATTTCTGAGCGCCCACAGAGGATTCAGTCCCCTCGAGAAGAAATTCATAAGGTTGCTACATGATTGTAACATCGGTCCATCAAGAATGGTCCAAATACTGTCCATGATCCACAGCGGAGATGGTACTCTGAGTAGCATGCCCTACATACCAGTAGACGTGACAAACCTAAATGCAAAGTACCATAGAGAGAGAGCAGGTTGGCTGATATAGAAGCCACAATTGCCTACTACGAAGAGAAAGCAAAAGCAAATCCTGATTTATTCTACAGGATAAGATTCGACGATGAGGACCGTGTCAGAAACATGTATTGGGTGGATGGTGCTGCAAGAAGAGCCTACAAACGTTTCCGTGATTGCATTTTGTTCGACGCGACATATCTCACGAATATGTACAAGATGCCTTGTGCTCCATTCATAGGAATAAATAACCATGATCAGTCCTTGCAGTTTGGTTGCGGTCTCGTTCGGAACAAAGATATAGATTGTTTGCACTTGGCTGTTCAAAACCTTCTTGGAGTGCATGGATGGACTTGCACCGATGAACATAATAACAGACCGGGATTTTAGCATGTGTGTAGTCATGGAGGAGGTCTTTCCATTGGTAGTGCATAGGCACTGCAGGTGGCATATTATTAAGAAGGCTGAAGAGACGCTAGGACCATTCTTTGCTGACCGTTCGAAGCTACACAAGGCATTTGAGTTGTGTGTGGACCACAGCTTGACGGTGGAGAATGTTGAACGGAGCTGGACGGCTATGATTGAAACATACCAAGTCCAAGACAACGAGACACTTAATAGCCTATGGTAGAAGTGAATGTACTGGGTGCCGGCCTACTTCATGGAGTGCTTCTTTCCATTTCTGCAGACTACGCAATGCAGCGAGGGGTTCAATGCTGTTTTGAAGCATTACGTGAGCCCTGGCAACTCATTGCTGCAGTTTGCCAAGCAATATAAAGCTTTGCAACAGAAAATATTGGGATCTGAGCTACAACAAGAAGCAAACACCGCACTCAAGCAGCCTAAATTGCTAACATATTTACCGATGGAGAGGCAGATGAGCAAGATATACACCAACAAGATATTTCACAAGTAAGTGAATGATCTAAATGTCTTATTTGCCATGTATGACACGACATATTCAACATTGAAAAATGCTTTAAAAAATATGTTTGCCATATCTGCTGGTTTGAAGCCGACATCTGTAGTGAACACATGAATGCAAAACTAAATGAAAAAACTAGAATAAAAACTCTATAGTTCTAAAAACAAATATTAGCTACTGCTTGTTGTGAAAAAAGTGTAGCTACCATTTTGAATGTGATGTGGTTGCTGCCGGGGATATACCCTGTGGTGTGACCCGCCGGATGTATGCCCCGTCCGGAGTTTGGTGACTCACTGGTGATCCGCCTCAGACTAGTAAATCACTGGTGACCCGGAGGACGAGTTAGATGAATAAGAAGGCCCAAGGCCCAGAAGGTGGCTTATGAGAAGACTGGCTCAAGGTGCGTGTCCAATGGGCCGGCTTAAGAGGAAAGCATAAGGAATATTCCCTTAAAAGGTAGAAAGACTAGGACTCCACTTGAAATAGAGTAATCCTAATCTTACTAGGACTAGTCATGTAACCCGCCCTTTCAACTTATATAAGGAGGGGCAGGGCGCCCCAAGAGGGGGCGAAAAATAATGATGAGGGATAGACACAACTAGAGGAGAGCCGGCTTACACGGCAACTTGAAAGTGCAACTATCCCTAGGTGGTTTTGGTAATTCATAACAACATCTAGCTCATTGAGCTAATGCTATTCCAAGACTATTATTTCAGGAAAGCTCAATGAATGGCATGGCATGGATGATGAAAGTGGATCCCTCAAAATACTAAGGACAAAGGATTGGCTCAAGCTCAAAAGCTCAAGACTCTTCATTTTATATTTTAGTGATCCAAGATCACATTGAGTCTATAGGAAAAGCCAATACTATCAAGGAGGGATGAGGTGTTGCTTAATGAGCCTCTTGCTTCAAGTGCTTAGTGATATGCTCCAAAACCCTCAGCTACTTTCTCACATCCACAAATGACCTAAACCTAAAGCCAAAATTGGTCACACCGATTCTTCCAACCCGGCGCCACTGATTTCAAAAGTCATAGCCACTGCCACAAACCCTAAGCAAATCGGTTCTACCGATAGTAATCTTGGTCTCACCGAGATGGGATTGTAATCTCTCTGTTTCCCTTCGTAACGTTTCGGTCTAACCGAAGTGAGCGATCGGTCCCACCGGGATTGCAATGTAAACTCTCTATTTCCTTTTTGTAACATTTCGGTCTCATCGAAAAGAGCAAATCGGTCCCACCGAGTTTACCTGACCAACTCTCTGGAAAGCTTATTACCAAAATCGGTCTCACCGAGTTTGTGTAATCGGTCTTACCGAGATTACGTTATGCCCTAACCCTAACTGAATCGGTCTCACCGAGTTGCATGTCAGTCCCACCGAAAATCACTAACGGTCACTAGGTTTACTAAATCGGTCCGACCGAGTCTGTTGAATCGGTCCCACCGAGTTTGGTAAATTGTGTGTAACGGTTAGATTTTGTGTGGAGGCTATATATACCCCTCCACCTCCTCTTCATTCATGGAGAGAGCCATCAGAACAAACCTACACTTCCAACTTACCATTTCTAAGAGAGAACCACCTACTCATGTGTTGAGGCCAAGATATTCCATTCCTACCATATGAATCTTGATCTCTAGCCTTCCCCAAGTTGCTTTCCACTCAAATCTTATTTCCACCAGATCCAAAACCTATGAGAGAGAGAGTTGAGTGTTGGGGAGACTATCATTTGAAGCACAAGAGCAAGGAGTTCATCATCAACGCACCATTTGTTACTTCTTGGAGAGTGGTGTCTCCTAGATTGGCTAGGTGTCACTTGGGAGCCTCCGGCAAGATTGTGGAGTTGAACCAAGGAGTTTGTAAGGGCAAGGAGATCGCCTACTTCGTGAAGATCTACCGCTAGTGAGGCAAGTCCTTCGTGGGCGACGGCCATGGTGGGATAGACAAGGTTGCTTCTTTGTGGACCCTTCGTGGGTGGAGCCCTCCGTGGACTCGCGCAACCGTTACCCTTCGTGCGTTGAAGTCTCCATCAACGTGGATGTACGATAGCACCACCTATCGGAACCACGCCAAAAACATCTGTGTCTCCAATTGCGTTTGAATCCTCCAAACTCCTCCCTTTACTTTCTTGCAAGTTGCATGCTTTAATTTCTGCTGCCTATATACTCTTTGCATGCTTGCTTGAATTGTGTGATGATTGCTTGACTTGTTCTAAGATAGCTAAAATCTGCCAAACTCTAAAATTTGGAAAAGGTTAAGTTTTTAATTGGTCAAGTAGTCTAATCACCCCCTCTCTAGACATACTTCAAGGTCCTACAAGTGGTATCAGAGCTTTGGTCTCCATTTTCTTTGATTTCCATAGCTTTTGGTGGTCATAGCCTTGGTTTCACAACCTAGGAGAGTATGTCGTCTAGCGAGGGGAATTATCATCGTAGAGGTCCTTACTTTGATGGTACTAATTTTGCTAGTTGGAAGCATAAGATGAAAATGCATATTCTCGGACATAACCCCGCCGTTTGGGCAATTATTTGAATTGGCTTGTATGGTGAATTCTTTGATGGGAGAGAATTGAACCGTGAAGCTAATGCGGAAGAATTGAAGATGCTGCAATACAACGCTCAAGCTTGTGATATCATCTTCAACGGACTGTGCCCCAAAGAATTCAACAAAATCAGCCGTATTGAGAATGCAAAGGAAATTTGGGATACTTTGATTGGTATGCATGAAGGTACCGAATCCGTCAAGGAATCCAAGTTGGATGTGCTCCAAAGTCAGTGTCAGGACCCCGACTCGATGATACATCGATCTAGCCTGTAACACCTCATATCACTTTGCGGCCTCACGCACGGTATCCCCACGGGTGTCGCCTTACCTTTGCCCGGGACCGTTTGCGCCTTTTGGCTCACGTATATGATAGTGTCGCTAGCATCCATATGTTAAGGAGCCCGGGCTGACATGACTAGTTGTAAACCCAAAGTGGCACAGACTTACAGGGACAGGCATCCATGACCCAGCTTCGAACGTGTCGGTCATTAGCAAGAGGGTCCGGCTGTAGCACTGGGCTAGCAGGACTCCGGTAAACCGGGCTGTAGCGGGCTAACAGGACTCCAGTACTCAATGCGTGACATTTCCCCGAAGGGACAGACACCGGAACGAAGAAGGACACATGCCGGCCAGCCTAAGTGTTCCAGAGCAGTAGCAAGCTACCATGGCTCAGTGGTAACACTAGGAGACATTTCCCGGTAAGAGAGGCTACTAAGGATAAACAACTAGATAGTCAGATCCCACACATACCAAGCATTTCAATCATACACACAATATGCTCGATATGTGCAAATACAACAAGGCATCACAACATGACTCTATGACACAAGTACTTTATTTAAGGCTCAGAGAGCCATACATAACATACACAAAGGTACGGGTCACACGACCCAGCATTCAAGTCATACAGTCATACAAACCAGCAGCGGAAGTAACTTGTCTGAGTACAGACAACTAGAAAAATAAAAGAGGCTTGGAAAGCCTAGCTATACTACGTGGTCCTTCACAAGCTCAGGATCACCACCTGGGCCTTAGCCTACTCATTGATGTCAACGTCTACGTAGAACCCATCAAAAGGGGTTGCAGTGTCTTCTGTAAAAAATGTAAATTATAGCAACATGAGTACAAAGGTACTCAGCAAGACTTACATCAGATCCTACATACATGCATATTATCAAGAAGGGTTGGTGGAGTTGTTTCAGCAAGCCAGCTTTGACTCTTGGCTAGGCTAACCTACGAGACTCCAACTTGAAATGGTTTTGCGTACACGAGTCCACTACTCACCAATTCAATACACTACCGAGGATCCACCTCCGTCTTCCTATGGAAGAGCCATCCTCGGCACTCACACTTATCTTGAGGCTTTTAGTAGTTTCCATTTACTTGTCTATGAACTGTATAGGCAACCAAGTAGTCCTTTAACGCGGACGCGGCTATTCGAATAGATCATGATAACCCTGCAGGGGTGTACTTCTTCATACACGCTCTCACCACTTACCGTCGTTTACACGACATGTACTCGGCAACCTTCAAGCGGAAGCCCAACGTGGGTGTCGGCCACGACCTACCTAATCACCTAAGCCTCTAGTCCAGGTTTATCGCCTATCCAGGTTCCATCCGCAGGGAGTCCGGCCGAGGTTTCCCATACGGCCCCGAACGATGTGAACAGGGTTCCCGAGATACCTAACGGGTATTCGGTACACCCGGCCACGTACCTACCGCATCACAGCCCACCCCTACGGTCAGCGCTGTCCACGGCCTCCAGTAGGCTACAAACACCAGAAACTACTTGCAACTCCTGGACGGAGAACTAGGGTGAATAAGAAGCCGAGAGGGTCCATTGGTTTCGGGCCCAATGCATGGTAGTAGCTGATTCTTAAATCACACATACAGATCTCAGTGCTTAAGGTCGGCTTCAATGAAACAACCCACCATGTACTCCTACATGGCCTCTCATCGATACCTTTACCAAATCGTGTTCACCACACCACTCTCATTACCGACATAATCATTTCACTCTAGCCCATCACCCAGATGAACCAGACCTGACACGACTCTAAGCATAGCAGGCATAGCAAGGTAGGAACAACACATACATATGGCTCAATCAACTCCTACACATGCTAGTGGGTTTCATCTAGTTACTGTGGCAATGACAGGTCATGCAGAGGAAGTGGGTTCAACTACCGTAGCACACAGCAGTTTGAAAAGCGTTGTCTTAATGCAGTAAAAGAGAGCAGGAGCGAGAACATGGGATTGTATCGATATGATCAAATGGTTGGTTGCTTGCCTGATGGTTCGATGCACTGATACGGTTCTTCGTTAGGGTAATCACGATACTCCTCGGAGGCAGATCCTGCCGCAAAGAACACTGATACACAACCATCACCAAACAATGTGCAACGATATGATGTATGCATGAAACATAGCAATATGAGTGTGTTGGGCTAATGCAGCTAAGACCAGAAGGGTTTGAACCAATTTGAATCAAAGATTCAAATTTCAAACTCAAACATGGCCCTTTAAAGTGTTTTTCCTTGTTCTGCATTAAACATCAAGTTAACTTTTTTAATCATCCATGAAAATAATACAGATGGATAGATTGGATTTTTCTGATCATTTTTCATATATAATTTGTCTGATTTGGAGTTACAGAATAAAAGTTATGAATTTTTAAAGTTTAAACTATATTCTGGAATTTCCTATATTAAATTAATTCCAGAAAATCAATTATTGCGTCAGCCTGACGTCAGTGTGACGTAAGCAGGTCAACGGAACACGTCCGGGTCAAACCTGACAGTGGGTCCCGCGTGTCAGTGTGATTAGATTAATTAAAGTTTAATTAAAACTAAATCTGTTTAATTAACAGGGCTGGGCCCCACCTGTCATTGACTCAGGGGAGTCAACCAGGGCCCACCCGTGGTCAAACCCGGGTCGGCTGCACCGGCGTTTAGCCGCCGGCGAGCCCGACGCGGCGGCGGAAGTGGTTTTGGCCGTTTCGGCCACCAAATGGGTCGCGGAGACCACCGGAGTGGAGCTGAGGACAAGCCGCAGCTCTTGGTGGAGTCCGTTGGGGTCGGGGTGGCCGGAGTTGGCGCCGGCGACGACTTTGGCGGCCACCGGGGTTCGGCCAAAGTCGAACTTGTCGCTAGGGGGATCGGTGAGGTGCGGGGAGTAGCTAGTTAGGTGTTACGTGACGCGGTGAGCATGATGGACACCGTGGAGTGGCCGGAGGGTGACCGGGAGCACGTCGGCGACGAGCTCCACGGCGGTGGGTGCGGTTGAGCTCCGGGAGGTCGCTACACGGCTCGGGAGCAAGAAAAGAAAGGGGGGAAGATGGCCAAGCTCACAGTGAGTGCGACGAAGCCCTTGGTGCGGCCGGAGATGGACCGGAGCGACGACGGCGTTGAAGGGGATCTCCGGCGACGGCGGTTCGGGCAAGGTCGTTGCGGTGGACTCGGGCGTTGCGAGCGTCGGCCATGGCGGGGGAGCGCGAGGGGGAGGAGCTGGAGAGGAGAGGGGGTGTCTGGGGGGTTCGGGGGAGCGAGGGAGGCTGATCCACGACGTCACCGGGCGCGGGGAGCGGCGACGCGGTGAGCAGGTGCGTGGCGCGTGCTGTGGTCGCTGTCGGGCACCTGCCTGCCTGCCTGGCCGGCAAGCAGCTCGCTGGAGCGGCGCTGGGCTGGGCCGGCAGGTGGGCCGGGTGCTGGGCGCCAGGTAAGTTTTTCCATTTCTTTCTGTTTTCTGTTTTTTTAATACTTCTGCAACTTTGTTGAATTAAATAAAATACTTAGGCAACTCCTAAAATCACCAAACTACTCCTGGTCCATAGTTGGATTATTTCCAACATGAAACATTTTAGTTTGGAGATATTTGAGCATTTTAATATTTTATATAATTTTAAATGCCCAAATTCAAATATTTATGATTTAATTCAAAAACCCTAAGATGGCCTAGGAAAATGTGCATCACCTTTGGCAGAGGTTCTGAACCAAGACAAAAATGATGGGCATTTTAGAAGGGCATTTCAGGTTCATTGAATTTTTTTTTAGTAAACCCAAGTTGGTTTCAGAGGGGGCTGGGGGTTCTGTCATCCCCATTTCAGGTTTCTGGTGAAAGAATAAACATGATGCAACACTCTAATGCATGACTAGCTAGGGTGTGACAACTCACCCCCACTCAAAAGAATCTCGTCCCGAGATTTGGGTTCTTCCGGAAAGAAGGCGGGGTACTCGAGTCAAAGACGATCCTCCCTTTCCCAAGTTGCTTCATCCTCAGAATGGTGCGACCATTGGACTTTGAGAAACTTGATATTATGACGTCGAGTGGTACGCTCGGCCTGATCGAGGATACGAATGGGGTACTCTCGATATGTAAGATTATCTTGGAGATCAAGCGTTTCGTAGTCCACTCCACGGATAGGATCCGAAAAGCAACGCCTGAGTTGAGAACGTGGAAGACATCGTGGACTCTGGAGAGGTGCGGAGGTAGTTCCAACTGGTAGGCAACTTCTCCTCGTTTGGCGAGAATGCGAAAAGGTCCAATGTAACGAGGAGCCAATTTGCCTTTGATACCGAAATGATGGGTTCCCTTCAGAGGGGTAACCCGAAGGTAAGCCTTCTCGTCAATCTCGAAAGTCATAGCCTTATGTTTTCGGTCATATTGACTCTTCTGACGGGATTGGGCTATTTTCAACTTTTCACGAACGATGCGAACTTGCTCTTCTGCTTCCTGAATCATATCCGGGCCAAAGAATTGTCTTTCCCCGGTCTCTGACCAGTTAAGGGGTGTTCGACACCGTCGTCCATAGAGAACTTCAAAAGGGGCTTCACCCAAGCTAGATTGATAGCTGTTGTTGTAAGCGAATTCGGCAAATGGAAGGCACTTCTCCCAATCCATTCCGAATGAGATAACAGAGGCTCGAAGCATGTCTTCTAGAATCTGGTTGACGCGTTCCACTTGACCACTCGACTGAGGGTGGAAAGCGGTGCTAAAGGAGAGACGGGTTCCCATAGCATTTTGGAAACTTTCCCAAAATCGAGAGGTGAAAATACTTCCTCGATCCGAGTTAATTTCCAAAGGAACACCATGGAGAGACACTATCCAGGAGATGTATAAGTCTGCCAATTGGCTAGCGGTTATACTCTCACGAACAGGTAGGAAATGGGCTACTTTGGAAAGACGATCGACAACTACAAAGATAGCATTATTCCTCTCTTGGTCCTGGGAAAACCGGTAATGAAATCCATACCAATTTTATCCCATTTCCATTCAGGAATAGCTAAGGGTTGAAGGGTGCCAGCAGGCCGTTGATGCTCTGCTTTTACACGACGACAAACGTCGCAATTAGCAATATACTGAGCAATTTCTCTCTTCATCCTAGTCCACCAGAACCTTTGGCGTAGGTCCTGATACATCTAAGTACTACCGGGACGAATGGTGAGAGGAGATTCATGAGCCTCCTTAAGGATCAATCGCCTCAGGTTTCGCACTTTGGGAACCACTAGTCGATTCCCGAAGTATACGACCCCTTGATCATTAATGGAGAAACAATTCGCAATTCCTTTCTTGATGTTTCTCTTGATGCGGGAGATTCCCGGATCTACCTTCTGTGCCTTGACGATCTGGTCCGTAAGGGTAGGTTTCGCCACCAAGGTGGAAAGAAAACCGAGGAACAATGTGAAGGTTAAGCTTCCGAAATTCCTCATGGAGAAGCGGTTGACTTTGTTGTAACATTAGGTTGTTACAATAAGATTTACGACTTAGCGCATCAGCCATGACGTTGGCTTTCCCTGGGGTGTAAGTTATTCCTAAGTCGAAATCTGTGATCAACTCAACCCAACGTCTTTGCCTGAGATTCAAATCCGGTTGGGTGAAAATGTACTTCATACTTTGGTGATCAGTGAATATTTCGCAACGGTTACCGAGGAGGTAATGTCGCCAGGTCTTAAGTGCATAGACTACGGCTGCAAGCTCTAGATCATGAGTAGGATAATTCTCTTCATGTGGATGCAATTGCCGTGAGCGTAAGCAATTACATGTCGATCTTGCATGAGAATGCAACCTAGTCCTTGTCGCGAGGCGTCGCAGTAGATAACAAAGTCCTTGGAGAAGTCTGGCGGTACCAGTACGGGAGCAGAAGTCAGGCGTCTTTCAGTTCCTGAAAGCTGTGCTCACATTGTGGAGTCCATTCGAACTTTTTATCTTTCTTGAGGAGTTCGGTTAGAGGTTTAGCAACCTTGGAGAAGTTCTCGACAAAGCGACGACAATAGCTCGCTAAGCCCAGAAAACTCCAAACTTGCTTGACCGATTCAGGTGGAGTCCAATTAAGGACGGCTTGAACTCGCTCAGGGTTAACAGCAATACCTTTACCAGATATTACATGACCCAGATAGGTCACTTCGACAACCAGAATTCACATTTGGAAAACTTGGCATAAAGGCGGTGCTCTCGAAGTTTCTTCAACACTAGCCTTAGATGTTCGGCATGTTCTCCTCGTTCTTGGAGTAGATGAGTATATCATCGAGATAAACTACGACGAATTTATCCAAATACTCCATGAAGATTGAGTTCATTAACCGAGAAAAGGTGGCTGGAGCGTTGGTTAAACCGAAGGACATGACGGTGTACTCGTATTGGCCATAACGAGTAACAAAGGCCGTTTTAGGAATGTCCCCGTTTCTGATTTTGATTTGATGGTAGCCCAACCTCAAATCCATTTTGGAGAAGACTGAGGATCCAGCGAGCTGATCATACAGGTCGTTGATCCTAGGGAGCGGATATTTGTTCTTGATTGTGACCAAATTGACAGGTCGGTAATCTACAACCATCCGGTCCGTACCATCCTTCTTCTTGACGAAGAGGACGGGGCAAGCCCACGGAGATGAACTAGGTCGGATGAAACCCTTTTTCAAGGACTCGTCGAGTTGTTTCTTAAGCTCGGCTAGTTCTAGTGGTGCCATCTTATAGGGTCTTCTAGCAATCGGGACAGTTCCTGGAATAAGGTCTATTACGAACTCAACATCCCTATCAGGTGGAACACCTGGCAATTCCTCTGGGAAGACATCCGGGAAGTCACGGACTACCGGAACGTCCTCAAGGTCTGGCAAAGGGCTGGCGTTAAGAGAATATAATTGTCGCTTGGATAATCGGGTCAAGACATTGACTATCTTCCCCGAAGGATGAGTGAGTTGAACAGTCCTAGAGAAGCAATCAATTTTGGCATAATGAGTTGACATCCAGTCCATACCCAAAATGATATTAATATCTGAAAATTTGAGAGCTATCAAAGATGCAAGGAAGACAAGTCTGTCGACTTGGATTTCATTTCCATAACTTACCCTGGAGGTCTGCCATCTAGAACCAGGAGTAGAAATTTCCATAGTGGATGGCATGTCACAGAATGCGGTGTTATGCAAACGAGCATAGTTCTCGGATATAAATGAATGAGAGGCTCCTGTATCGAAAAGAACAGATGCCGGGTGGCAATTAACAAGGAGCGTACCGAGAACGACGTTTGGATCCTCTTGAGCTTCTTCGGCCGAGATACAGTTGACATGGCCACGTGTAGCGGTGGCCGGCTTGGCGTGGAACACTTTCCCTGTCGGCTTGCCACGGCCAACAGCTTTAGCAGATTGGTTGGGGTTGGTCTGGGGACACTCACGCATATAGTGGCCAGATTCCCCACACTTGAAACAAGTCACGGAACTGGTACGTGGAGGAGCATTGTTGGTTGGACCCCCATAGGGCTTGGCTGGTGCAGACTGTTGAACGGGGCGAGGCACCTGGAAGGATGGCCTCGGTGTGAACCTGGGTGGCAGGGCAGTGTTGGGCACCCACACGCGGCGCTTCTGAGGACCAGCACCAGATGAGGAACCCACGTCACGGCCATGCTTGCATGTTGCGTCATAATCAGTCTGACCAGTCTCAGCACTGATGGCCTTGTTAACAAGTTTCTGAAAGGATGTGCACTCATGCAGACGGAGGTCGCGATGAAGCTCAGGACTAAGCCCCTTACGGAACCTTGCTTGCTTCTTGGCATCAGTAGAAACTTCCTCAATTGCATATCGTGCGAGGTTACCAAACTCCCTGCTATAAGCATCCACAGAGAGTCGGCCCTGAGTGAAACTGCAAAATTCCTCACGTTTACGGTCCATGAGACCCTCCAGAATGTGATGTTCACGGAAAGCCTCGCTGAATTCAGCCCAAGTAGTGACATGGCCCGCTCGGCGCATAGCTCCATAATTCTCCCACCATAGACTAGCGGGGCCTTCAAGATGATATGCAGCAAAGGTGACCTTGTCAGCCTGAGCTACTAGCGCGGAACGCAGCTTGTGAGAGATACTGCGAAGCCAGTCATCAGCGTCGAGAGGCTCGACGGAGTGGTGAAACGTGGGTGGATGTAACTTGATAAAATCACTGAGTGACACCACGTTAGTCCTCTGATGGTGTGCTGTGTTCTGTTCAATACGCTCCAACAAATGGTTGGTCTCCCGCTTGTTTCTTTCGGCTTCCATCATAACCTCGGCTAGGGAAGGAGGATGAGGAAGATTTGCATTCCTGACTTCACTGCCTTCGGCCTGCTCTTGAGGAGCAGGGTTAGTGCGCGTGTTGACCATCCTAGGTAAACAAGACAATGATTTAGTCAGAATGATGAAATTCCGACATAGGATACAGAATGTAAGGAATAACTCGGAATGCAAGATGATCATCCGTATGACATGGTAGATACAGAAACTGCTTCTTTATTCCATCGTCATACACACCATACAGGGTTTAGTACAAGACCAAACAGGGTACTATTACGGTGAAAAGAGGATTACATCTCATCGGAGGCATTCCCAGCTCCTATACATTATTTTTCTACACCTCCGGAAGGCGATACAGCTAGGCCATATCCCACGAGTCACGCAGGACGATAGACGACACAGCTAACACGAACTAGTGATACTACCACTAACTCAGACCGATCCGTAGTAGTCCTCGTAGAAGTCACCTCCATAGCCTGGAAGCTCAACATGATCATCCGGGAACAGATGATCTCGCGGAGCTTGTGGACCATAGGGGCTAGGATGAGGTCTTGGACCAACTGACGGTGGCCTGCGGGGACCACGAGGTGGGGTGATGCCTCCTACATCACGCCAACCCATCACGTCTGGCAGAGCAGATCTCACAGGATAGAGATCGCGCATATCCGAATATCCAGCTTGCACCGCCGGTGCAAACCGAGTCAATGTGGCCCAGTGGTCAGCACAGGTATTGAAGAGCTCTAACCTCAAGGCCCGATTTTCACGGTCCTTATCCTCGAGCATCTCAGCAGTGGTGCGAGTCCGTGAATCCTCCTGGGTGGGGTCAGCATAGATAGCCTGGAGATACCCTTGTGCTCCCGGAAGTGATCCTGGCATATACCGAAAATCAGAGTCCCGAAATAGGCCAGACCTGACTCGCATGATGGTCATCATAGAGTAGGCGGCGTCCTGCACAGCCATCTCAATAGTAACCCCGAGTCCATAGGAGCAGTGAAGGGGCTCGGTGGACCCAGGATAAGATGGAAATATGCTGACAGTGCAGAGATACTGGCTTTGATTAAAGTCTCGGAATTGCTCTTCGACCGTGTACTCAGGATACCAACGGTATCCAGCCTCAGTCATTACCCTGACCAACATGGCAGTATGGCCGGGTACATCTAGGCATCGAGTTAGGCGAACCACTTGATTGAGGTTGCGAGTGGCCATCTGAAAGCACAATCATAATGCAAAGGCATTAGAATTTCTAACAAAATTTCGGCAGCATAACAGCTGTAAATGCTCAAGAAGGATTTTGAGACATTTGAGAAAGGATTTCATACACACTCAACATCATCATATCAAGTTCTGAGTCCATCCTAGCAACATAATGTGGTAGTAGAATTGAACTAGGCTTGTATCCATCAAACCTATAAGGTACTACTGATTAGTAACACGTGATCCTGATAGAGAGAATAGATCCTAATTCCTTAACCCCCGGTGGAAGAATAGACTGACTCAGATCAGAATGTCATAAGATAAAGGAGTAAAAAGAGCCTTACGTTCCAACCCACAAACAATTCCCCTACATATAACTAAAGAATTTCTAGACTCGACATCGACCAGTTTGGCTTGGAGAACCTACAGGCAGTCCGGCTCTGATGCCAACGCTGTCAGGACCCCGACTCGATGACACATCGATCTAGCCTGTAACACCTCATATCACTTTGCGGCCTCACGCACGGTATCCCCACGGGTGTCGCCTTACCTTTGCCCGAGACCGTTTGCGCCTTTTGGCTCACGTATATGATAGTGTCGCTAGCATCCATATGTTAAGGAGCCCGGGCTGACATGACTAGTTGTAAACCCAAAGTGGCACAGACTTACAGGGACAGGCATCCATGACCCAGCTTCGAACGTGTCGGTCATCAGCAAGAGGGTCCGGCTGTAGCACTGGGCTAGCAGGACTCCGGTAAACCGGGCTGTAGCGGGCTAACAGGACTTCGGTACTCAATGCGTGACATTTCCCCGAAGGGACAGACACTGGAACGAAGAAGGACACATGCCGGCCAGCCTAAGTGTTCCAGAGCAGTAGCAAGCTACCATGGCTCAGTGGTAACACTAGGAGACATTTCCCGGTAAGAGAGGCTACTAAGGATAAACAACTAGATAGTCAGATCCCACACATACCAAGCATTTCAATCATACACACAATATGCTCGATATGTGCAAATACAACAAGGCATCACAACATGACTCTATGACACAAGTACTTTATGTATGGCTCAACGCTGTCAGGACCCCGACTCAATGACACATCGATCTAGCCTGTAACACCTCATATCACTTTGCGGCCTCACGCACGGTATCCCCACGGGTGTCGCCTTACCTTTGCCCGGGACCGTTTGCGCCTTTTGGCTCACATATATGATAGTGTCGCTAGCATCCATATGTTAAGGAGCCCGGGCTGACATGACTAGTTGTAAACCCAAAGTGGCACAGACTTACAGGGACAGGCATCCATGACCCAGCTTCGAACGTGTCGGTCATCAGCAAGAGGGTCCGGCTGTAGCACTGGGCTAGCAGGACTCCGGTAAACCGGGCTGTAGCGGGCTAACAGGACTCCGGTACTCAATGCGTGACATTTCCCCGAAGGGACAGACACCGGAAAGAAGAAGGACACATGCCGGCCAGCCTAAGTGTTCCAGAGCAGTAGCAAGCTACCATGGCTCAGTGGTAACACTAGGAGACATTTCCCGGTAAGAGAGGCTACTAAAGATAAACAACTAGATAGTCAGATCCCACACATACCAAGCAATTCAATAGCATACACACAGTATGCTCGATATGTGCAAATACAACATGGCATCACAACATGACTCTACGACACAAGTACTTTATCTAAGGCTCAGGGAGCCATACATAATCATACACACAGGTACGGGTCACACGACCCAGCATTCAAGTCATACAGTCATACAAACCAGCAGCGGAAGTAACTTGTCTGAGTACAGACAACTAGTAAAATAAAAGAGGCTTGGAAAGCCTAGCTATACTACGTGGTCCTTCACAAGCTCAGGATCACCACCTGGGCCTTAGCCTACTCATTGATGTCAACATCTACGTAGAACCCATCAGAAGGGGTTGCAGCGTCTTCTGTAAAAAATGTAAATTATAGCAACATGAGTACAAAGGTACTCAGCAAGACTTACATCAGATCCTACATACATGCATATTATCAAGAAGGGTTGGTGGAGTTGTTTCAGCAAGCCAGCTTTGACTCTTGGCTAGGCTAACCTACGAGACTCCAACTTGAAATGGTTTTGCGTACACGAGTCCACTACTCACCAATTCAATACACTACCGAGGATCCACCTCCGTCTTCCTATGGAAGAGCCATCCTCGGCACTCACACTTATCTTGAGGCTTTTAGTAGTTTCCATTTACTTGTCTATGAACTGTATAGGCAACCAAGTAGTCCTTTAACGCGGACGCGGCTATTCGAATAGATCATGATAACCCTGCAGGGGTGTACTTCTTCATACACGCTCTCACCACTTACCGTCGTTTACACGACATGTACTCGGTAACCTTCAAGCGGAAGCCCAACGTGGGTGTCGGCCACGACCTACCTAATCACCTAAGCCTCTAGTCCAGGTTTATCGCCTATCCAGGTTCCATCCGCAGGAAGTCCGGCCGAGGTTTCCCATACGGCCCCGAACGATGTGAACAGGGTTCCCGAGATACCTAACGGGTATTCGGTACACCCGGCCACGTACCTACCGCATCACAGCCCACCCCTACGGTCAGCGCTGTCCACGGCCTCCAGTAGGCTACAAACACCAGAAACTACTTGCAACTCCTGGACGGAGAACTAGGGTGAATAAGAAGCCGAGAGGGTCCATTGGTTTCGGGCCCAATGCATGGTAGTAGCTGATTCTTAAATCACACATACAGATCTCAGTGCTTAAGGTCGGCTTCAATGAAACAACCCACCATGTACTCCTACATGGCCTCTCATCGATACCTTTACCAAATCGTGTTCACCACACCACTCTCATTACCGACATAATCATTTCACTCTAGCCCATCACCCAGATGAACCAGACCTGACACGACTCTAAGCATAGCAGGCATAGCAAGGTAGGAACAACACATACATATGGCTCAATCAACTCCTACACATGCTAGTGGGTTTCATCTAGTTACTGTGGCAATGACAGGTCATGCAGAGGAAGTGGGTTCAACTACCGTAGCACACAGCAGTTTGAAAAGCGTTGTCTTAATGCAGTAAAAGAGAGCAGGAGCGAGAACATGGGATTGTATCGATATGATCAAATGGTTGGTTGCTTGCCTGATGGTTCGATGCACTGATACGGTTCTTCGTTAGGGTAATCACGATACTCCTCGGAGGCAGATCCTGCCGCAAAGAACACCGATACACAACCATCACCAAACAATGTGCAACGATATGATGTATGCATGAAACATAGCAATATGAGTGTGTTGGGCTAATGCAGCTAAGACCAGAAGGGTTTGAACCAATTTGAATCAAAGATTCAAATTTCAAACTCAAACATGGCCCTTTAAAGTGTTTTTCCTTGTTCTGCATTAAACATCAAGTTAACTTGTTTAATCATGCATGAGAATAGTACAGATGGATAGATTGGATTTTTCTGATCATTTTTCATATATAATTTGTCTGATTTGGAGTTATAGAATAAAAGTTATGAATTTTTAAAGTTTAAACTATATTCTGGAATTTCCTATATTAAATTAATTCCAGAAAATCAATTATTGCGTCAGCCTGACGTCAGTGTGACGTCAGCAGGTCAACGGAACACGTTCGGGTCAAACCTGACAGTGGGTCCCGCGTGTCAGTGTGATTAGATTAATTAAAGTTTAATTAAAACTAAACCTGTTTAATTAACAGGGCTGGGCCCCACCTGTCATTGACTCAGGGGAGTCAACCAGGGCCCACCCGTGGTCAAACTCGGGTCGGCTGCACCGGCGTTTAGCCGCCGGCGAGCCCGACGCGGCGGCGGAAGTGGTTTTGGCCGTTTCGGCCACCAAATGGGTCGCGGAGACCACCGGAGTGGAGCTGAGGACAAGCCGCAGCTCTTGGTGGAGTCCGTTGGGGTCGGGGTGGCCGGAGTTGGCGCCGGCGACGACTTTGGCAGCCACCGGGGTTCGGCCGAAGACGAACTTGACGCTAGAGGGGTCGGTGAGGCTCGGGGAGTGGCTAGCTAGGTGCTAAGTGACACGGTGAGCATGATGGACACCGGGGAGTGGCCGGAGGATGACCGGGAGCACGTCGGCGACGGGCTCCACGGCGGTGGGTGCGGTTGAGCTCCGGGAGGTCGCTACACGGCTCGGGAGCAAGCAAAGGAAGGGGGGAAAGATGGCTAAGCTCACAGTGAGTGCGACGAAGCCCTTGGTGCGGCCGGAGATGGACCGGAGCGACGACGGTGTTGAAGGGGATCTCCGGCGACGGCGGACTCGGGCGAGGTCGGTGCGGTGGACTCGGACGTTGCGAGCGCTCGGGGCTCGGCTTGTTCGAAGAAGTGGACAGCGGAGGAGCTCCTGGACACGACGAGAGGAG